>NC_092423.1:50680074-50832377 GCF_036169615.1 Heliangelus exortis | reverse complement strand
ATTAGGTTAATGTAACAGAAATTATGTGTTTTCTGAGTAGAAAAAAAAAAAAGAAAAGACACTTAATGAAAAGGCACTTTCTTCTCTGGCAACAGTTTTAAAAAAGCAAATCCTACCTAGAAATTTTAAAACTGTTTCTAAAAATCTCTTGTCTGTTTCAGAGGATCCCAGAAGCCTGATTTAAGACCACTCTCTGTCCAGTTCCTTCAACTGACCTGTAGTAGGTTACAGAGCTACATCTCATTTTGTATCCCAGTGTCCAGTCCTTGCTCTGTGGTTGGCATTCCCAGCTCACAGGCAAATGCCTTTGGTCTCCTCCATCCAAAGTTCATGGGCAGCCCAAATCTCTCTGTACAAGCCTTTGATGCAGGTGTTTTTTCTGTTGTTCCCATCTCAAAACACTACTAGCTCCTGCCTACCTCTAATGAGAATATCAAGGTCAGTATGATATATTTTTGTGAGAGGCCCAGTTCCACGGGCATGGCTGATAGTCAAGGTGAAAACTTGATAATTTAGTGCTTTTTCACCTTGCAGATAATCAGTTGCCGTTGAAGAGAGCACACTGGAGAAGTGATGCAGAATTACTCATCCTTGCAACTGCTGCATCATGTAAATGCAAGTTATTTCATTGTTTGTTACTGGAATAGGGATACGTCCAATTCTCTGAATGCATAGCATTATTTTAACCTGAGAGCTCTTGGGTTTTCCAAAAGTAATTCAAAGAAAAGGCCTATGTAGATTATAAAAGAAACAGAAATTCTTTTGATTCGTTGTTTTCCTTGGATCCGTGAAATCAAAGGTATCGACGCTATTATTTTTTCTGTGTTTTCTCCTTTTTCACCTCCCCACAGTGTGAGGTTTTGATGAATAAGCAACAGATGATCACAATACTTCTCTAGATTCTCTTAGTAGCAGAAAGTTTGAAAGTTAAGAAACAAAAATGCTGTTGGGTGTTTCTCCTCCTTGTTAACTTTTCTCTGTATTTCAGCTTTCCACCACCAGTAATTCCAGAGGAGATTTGTATTGAAAAAAGGTAATTTTTCTCTGACATTTCTGCTATTCTTCTGAAGATCTACTTACTGCAACATAGGCAGGGACAGATGAGGGTTGCTCATCTGAAGTCTATATTAATTTAATTTAACTACATAGGATATGTTTCCTCCCTTCCCCAACACTTGCCCTGGGGTGGTGAGAGACATGTAACATTTTAATCAATGCAAGTTTTCTGTGGTAGTCTCAAAGAAGTATGGGAATAGAGTTGAGAGACAGCACTATAGTTGCTAAATTACATATGAAATGCATGACTGAGGTCTCCTGCAGTATGTTGTCAGCTTTTGGGACTCTGTAAGTATCAAAATGACCCTAGAGGAGACAGGAGATGGGGGGAGGAACCAGCTAAAATCACTAAACATTCAAATTACTATTCATGTTAAACAAGTAATCCTTTACAAATGTCAGTAAATTTAGATATCAAGGCAGAAATGTGAACTCTGCATGGTCCAGAGGTAGCAGTGTGACTTCCTAAAGGATTTTCATACCAGCATGGAGACAGTTCTAGACCCCCTAGGAGAGGGCTCATACCCTGGTGGGAAGTGATTCTAAGGTCCCTCATCTGAATAAAATGGCAGCACAGCATTTTGTCAAAGTGGTGGTGGCAATATGCTATTTTAACACATGCAGTAGTGAAGTGCTTTATTGGCTTGGCTTCTGATGAGCTAGGACCCCACCTAGGACTGTACATCTGGATCTGATCTTGAAATAGGCATCTTATATTACAACTTTTGCTTGTTTTTTAACAGCTTCATCATGTAGAAATCCCTGGTCAACACAGTATTTATCTGTTTGGGTACCTTTCTGCATATTTGCCTGTGAGACACAAGCACAAGGCAGTTGAATACCTCTATATGGAATATAACCTTATTAATTTTAAACCACTCCGAAACTTGATCGTAAAAATAGTGTGTACATGCTACCTGCATGCAGTTTTGTTCCTTGCTTGTTTCTGTATGGTGTACATTATATTGTGTTTTTTTTAAGGAAGAAATAACTTCTATATGTTCATCCTTCCATCCAAGAGTTCAAGCACTTTCTTCTCTAGCTTTTAGCTGTCATGGTGAAAATGCGGTGGGTCATATTGTCTCCTGCCATGGCTTTTTGTTCGAAGTCAGATTTAACACAAAATGAGGGTTAACACTCTGCTCATGTATTTTGAAATTAGTTGCCAATGCTGTTTTCTAAAAAGAAGAACCCCAGCTCATTCTTTGCTGTTTTGTCCTTTCAGGGCAGGCAAGGAGCAGAAGCAACAAGCGCACCATCAAAGATTTGATGACTAAGCAAATATAAAGGCAGTGATAAAATATATTCTTGATGGCTTTTTAAAAAAAAAATCAGTAACAAAGATTTCTTTCTTTCAAATACTTATAATTTTGAAGGATTTATGCATATTTTCTTTAACAACATGGAGGTGCTTTGTTTCGCCTTCCACAAAATAAATAATATAATCACATATTCTTTCCTATGTGAAATACACAGCTTTCTCATAGGAAAAATAACAAAATTCCCTAATAACTTTGTTAAATTGTTTGCAGATGTCAGTCATAAGTATAGACATGAATAAAACAAAATAATGGTTTTATAATATTAAAGAATCATAAAACAAGTACAGCATGAATAAACTGAAACATCAAGGGGTCTTGAATGTAATTCTAGTCTTTTGTTGCATATGGTAATCTCTGGACTGTGAGCACATTTCCCATGTTCTAATTATACATCAACCTGCTACAATTTCATTTTAATAGAGAGTAAGTGTAGGGTTATTGGGGTTTTTGTTTTTTGGGGGTTTTTTTTTAACAAATTGTCTGGCCCAAAACACTATTAAGAACCATATTCTTGAATCATATCACAAAAGGTATTTAATAATGTGCTTTATCATCTAATATAGAGAAGTATTTTGATTCCCTAGCGTAAACTGTAGTAAACATTGATCAGCATCTACATGTATCTGGACTCCCATCACAGAAGCTTCCTAAAATTCTTGACACAGAGCTGCAAGCAGAATATTCACTGTGCATCATGTTTTTTTTTAAATTTTTCTTGATGGCTTTCTTAACACCCAAAGAAAATATATTTGCTTCTATTGAAAGTTAGCTATCTCACCTTTCCATGTTGATTCATAAATAAAAGTAGTTGCATGGGATATTTTCCTAGACTTCTTGTAGGAAACTGCTGAGTTAGAGAAACTGCATAAATATTTTCCTGTTACAAAGAAGTAAAATAGGAAAAAGTCCTTTCTGTGGTACTTCATTATCTAATTTAATTTTTCATTTTCCACTCTCAAGGTTTTAAGAATAAAAGCTTGTATTCTGAAAAAGTTACATGCCTTGGTAAAATCTATGAGATATTGCATTCTTTAAGCAAATCAACAAATATATTGTCCAGATTTCCAATGCTGTACACAGCTGTTTGTGTGCATCCAGACACCCATCACCAAAATATTTTAGCACTTGGACAAAACCCATCATATTGTAAAGTGCTCTATAAGCATGATGAGTGATCTGCATTATTCCAGGCTCAGGATGTTGGTGACAGAGAAGAGTACAAGCAGCTGACACTGTGGCCCTGGATCTACTCTAGCCTTACAGCAAACAAAGCTTCCTGCCAAGCACTTTCAGACTTTAGGAGAGTTTTTAGCTAGTTAGTACAACAAGTCATGGTGAGGGGTGAAGCATGGGATCCCGCCACCCATCTCTCCTATGGCAGCAATGCCCTCTGCTCCTTGAGGGTAAGGAAGGGGTACACAATGCAGGTGTTTCAGCAAATCAGATCTTTAGGGGAATAAATTACTAGACCATGAAAACAAGACCAGTGCCCTTCTATGCCACTCTTAGGACACTCTGAGAACACCACTCTGCTAAAGAGCTAGACCCTTGGTGCACTGATGCTCTGCTTGCAATTTTAAGAGCCAGCGCTGAAGGTCAACTGATCCTTAACTGTTGTCCTAGAAAACTTGCAGGGGTCCCTCCAACATTGCTGTGTGCTGAGCACTTCCATGAAAAAGGCTTTGTTTCGGTGAAATGCTAAGAAAGTGCCGTGTGTAGATAAAATTTCCCATCTACCCTGTCAGCATCCCATGCTGTACTTGTCCTGGAAATTGCTCTGCTAATAGATTGGCTCCTGATATGGTGTCTGCAGTCCTTGAGCAATTATTTTGCTCATTTTTTTTGGCTCAGAACGAGGACAGCTTTCTGTAAAGTAAGTGCTGGCTCAAGCATTCTCTGCTTTTTCCCTTGGTGTGTTTGCACGTATGTGTGGTGGATATATAATGATGTGATGTCTCTGCATATAGAGCCTGATGGTTTTCTCTTGCAATCTATGGCAAATCAGCAAGCACAGCTGTGTGGTGCCATGAAATAAATCTCCTTCAAAAACCAGTATACTGGTTGTGGACTGAGTTGAGCTCAACACCCATCAGCAAGAAACAGTTGTGTTGTTCTGCTGCATTAACTTGTTTCTTCCCTCTGACAGAAAACCATGAACTAGAGTTTGGGGGGCAGCACCCACATTGTTGGGTCATTTGGCCCAGCAGTTCATCCTCAGGGCTGAAGGAAAGCCTTTACACCAAGGGTCACCTGGGCTGTTCTTTGATAACAGAAGCTTCTTCAGAGTCCCATGACCACTTTGCAAACGTAGATGGTTGCCCATGTGGGGTTTTGTCTGCAAGCTTGGCTTTTGTTTGCAACAGTATGCAAATACAACTGTCCTGCACCTCCAGATTATGACAAGGAGTGGAGTTAATTTTTAAGGAGAAGCTGTATAAGCACAGCATAGTTAAAGTTCTTGATGTAAAGAAAGTCACCAATTCACAAAGGAATTTGATTACCTCTATCCATTATACACACACAGTGAGTGATCGTGCTACTAACCATCTGTCATCTATTTCATTTGCATCATCAACACCTGCCCTGTTTATCTGCTACATTCTTTTCTTCACTGAATTCTTACACTGCTTTAATAAAATACAGAAATGTTATTGTTAAAAACCAATTAATTTACAATCCTCCATAGAGATAGTATTACTTATAATTCAATTTAGCTTCTAATGACCTGCTTTCTTGCAAAATGACTTAATTCTAGTGTCAAAGATTAGTTATTAGACATTACCCTGCTGCACCAGTCATGTACTGCTGAGACAGGCAAAGCAGCTCTAGGTGTCCCTGGTCATTAATCAGAACTCAGAGACATTTTCCCTTTAACTCATTGCAGAACCTGATTTCATCTGCTGCTTTAACTCTTTGCTTTACAGAGAATTTTGAGCCTAACTTTGCTTGCATTTTCATATTTTAGGCCTTCAAGGGGGAGAACAAAGGGGGAAGTTCTTCAAGGGGGAAGTCCAATTGCTTCTGAAAAATTGGTTGTTGCTTTCTGCTGACCCTCCACTGAGGAGTTTATTTTGCATCTCAAGACTTAGGTCAATGGGCCATGAAAAGCAACGCTTGATTCTCCCCACATCACTTTTGGGGAAATTAGCAACATCAGATTTTCCACGCTACTGTGGGAATTGCTCTGGGTGTATTTTCCTTCTTTTTACAAAAAAAGGTGTTATTAATATGACAGCAGCCAACCCAGCTCCACGTGAGTGCCTTGGCAAGGCAGCTACTGGTAGGCACCCCCTTCCCCAGCTTCACAAAAAGCATTGTGAAGCAAGTGGCCCAATCCAGCCCATTCTCACAGCACTGGCCAGGCTCTTGGGCATTTGGAAGAACAGCTGGTTTTGCGGGTCAAGTGCTGATGTTTCATAAACAAAATATTATGTGCGATATAGGGATGGGTCTTCTTTCTTGCTATATCCCATTCAAGGGTTGGCTTTTCTTATTCAATGCTAATATGGCTTCTTCCTCTTTCTCAAGTGGTGTAGCATTGCACTGGTAGTTGCCTTATTTTTGGGGTATTTGCAGACTGTGGTATGGCAGTAAGGCTGGATTTGATTCTTGTAAAACTATCTAAAACGCTATTTTTTTTTGTATTTATCCTTTTGTTTCTGCAACGCATAAGAGAAATACCTGCTGTTGAATTAAATCCCAAATCTTTAGACCATTTCAGCAACAAAGGGCAAAAAAATTGCAGAGCGTAAAAATTGCATATATAAATCTATGGATTATAAATAGAAATAAAACCTTTTAATTTATGACAACTTAAGCTTTTGAACAATAACGCATAGTATTTTAAAAATTTATAACAATGTTAAGACTTTAGACTCATCAAAACTCATTCATGGAGATGGAACAAACAGCAGGACTTAATGTGGAAAAGGCTATTTCTTCTACTCACTGACAAGTCTATATGCTGCAGTATTACTTCCAATAAAATCTTATTTTTAGCATATTTAAGTGATGCAGCTTAGAGTGGGTGAATTTTTTTTATTTTCCCAAAATACATTCAATTCTCTCTTTTGAAAACTGAGAAGCTACCTTGTGTTACAAAAGGCAAATACTGTCTCATCTGACTTCTTGACAACTGCATGGCATGCTGAAAGAATAAGAGATGCTCATTATTTTCCTAAAGCACAGGAATTGGCTGTACAGTGTAGGCTGACGAAACTTCAACAGCTGTCTTCTAAGAAGCAGGGTTTTTTTTCACAATAGACTATCAAGGGACATGTGAATAGTACACTAACTCTTAAACAACAGGCACTCTTACAAATGATCCAACTCAGCTATGAGTGCCTAAGAATAACCTCCTTTGGATTGCAGGGGTGGGACATTGCTCTTCAGGCTCTTTGAATGCTAAAGCTGTACATAAAACATTTTGCTGGGTGAATGCTCTGTTTGTGTAACTTATGATATTTGCAGACAAAATCCATGTGAAACAGTAACATCTTAAATACCATGAGCATCAATCCTTTGGACATTATGGTAAATCTCTTTGTAAAAGCATCCTTAACAGCACTGATTTCCAAATCATAAAGACATTGTGTCAATCAGACTAATAAATAATTCACATTTCTAAATGGTTTGTACACAGGGTGATGGAGCGTCGTGCTAGGTTAAGAAACATCCAGGTAGGGTAGGAAATACTCAGCTAGAGCCTAAAATGTCTTCAGACATAATCCTAAAATAATCCTGTTTTCAAATGGTAGAAGTTTGTGCCTCCTGCTCAAGCAGCATATCATCAGCATCCAGATCAGGAGTTATGCCAAACTAGCTGTAATCTAATATGGAAATGAGATGTTGGCCTTGATACTGTGTCATTCTTCTGAATGGGATCACCTGCACCCATATCTCCTAGGAGGAAATTTCAAACAGAGTTAGCTCCTTAAACCTTCTAATTAAAATGAGAAATCCCCAGGCTTCCATGACTCAGCCTCAGAAAAAGATTATTAGGAATTTAATAGGGAAAATATCGCATCTCAGACCATCTGTGACCCAGTGCTCTGTGAGAATTTAAAGAAAACTGGAGGGAGGAGGTGCACGCTCCAAAGCACACTCTAGGAGTACTTTGTTGGAGCTGCAATAAATCAACATAGTTAGAGTACAGCCTTTTTCAGATTTAATTACTGTTACATAATTATTAGCAAAGCAGTCTCCTCTGAAACTGTAAAACTCATTACATCAAAAATCCCTAAGCTCCTGATGGAATTTATGAACTAGTTACTTTCTTCCTAGCTCTGGGAAAATGCAATAGGATGCATTTGGTTTTGTGTCCCCCAATGTTTCAGTGTGCTGAGCTATTCTATTCTTCTTAGTTTTGGGGAATATTTTTTTTTTTGGGGTTTTTTTAGTAGAAAATGTATTAGTTTGTGTTTGTTTGCTTCCTGGCACAGAACCTAGGTATAAGCACTTGGGGAGAGATACCCCTTCCCCCTCAGTGAAAGGGATTCGCATCTCATTTTCTCTATCACTGTAGTAGCCACTGATTGAGCTAAAGTACAGATTCCCTCATGAAGGTGCCAAAGAACAAAATTTTCATTGTCTTTTCCCAGAGGTTTTGCTGTGAATACACAGCTTTAAAACCTGCCAATGATCTGAACAAATTGCCACCAGGGAAAGCCATTTGGAGGCTGTATTAAGCAAGCCTGAGGCCAGCCCTTCCCTGACCATTGCTGCCCAGTTTGAGATGGTTTACAGCTGTCTCTTGGCTCTCTCATAGGATAGTGGAGAGATTGCATGATGCTCTAATGGACAGGCTGAGCCTTAAATCCATGGCATTGCCTCATAAATAGAGAAAATAAGAGACATCCTTTCAGAGAGCTGAGGGAACATGTGAAGAAGGGTAGTGGCAATGGCTCCTTTAGGGTCCTGTTATTTCACAGCCTGTGGGCCTGTGCTGAGCAATCAGTAAGGTCTCAGCCCAACAAGGTGAAATCAACTACAGCAATCTTCTCTTCCCTTCCCTTCCCAGTCCTGGGAGGTACTCCTGAGGCTAAGCCTGACTTTGGCTTCTTGCAAGCTCAGGAGTCACAAGCATGAGGAAACCATCACAGTGTGTTCAGGGGTAATTCAGATAATGCTTTTGAGCTGCAGCACAAAGCAGAAATCATATTTAATTATTGAAATGATAGCGACATTGTCAAATGGGAGAAGACCTGCCTGTTTGGGCTTTTTTTTCATCTGCTTTGGTAAGTTTGTGGTATCAGCGAATAACTGCTTTCCTTGCACTCAACCACTCCAACTTCTGGCTCTATAAGTTGCTCTTTCATGCAAAATTGCAAGTCTTATGACAATTTAATAGATTCCCAAAAATTCTTGGCTTCTTCCAATTTTATTTATCGGTAGACATCATAGTGAAGTAACATTTGCCTCAAGGTTTAAACTATTAACAAAGAAAACTTGAGAACCTGAGCTACGCTGGATCAGAAATATAGTGGTATTCACTTTTGCTCTATATTTAATTTAATTTAATTATCTTCACAGATATTTCTCTTGGTAGATATTACAGATTGCAAAATAACATGAAATCCATACAAGACAATAAAATTTAACTTAACTTTGCATAACAATTTAATGTGATCTGAATACTGATATGTTTAATAGAGTTAAATGATACATTTACAGTACCCCAAAAGAGAGATTAAGGAAGCAAGCAAAAATGAATAGAAGCCCTCTTTCCAAAAAAGAGGGATATGGCTCAAGGATCAGGGTTTGCATTTCACACACCACCAGCTGAAGTGAAGTTTCCTGCACTACATTTCTAGTAGACAATAGATGAACAGATGGTTTAGAGAAGTAGAGAGAAGGATAGAGACTGTTTGGAACTGGGTTTTTAAATGAACGAGGAGTCAGTAGAATTTAATGAAAATAGGTTTATAGGGCTGATTTTTAAAAAATGTTCTATTTTCTCTCCTAGGAAAAAGCAGTTGCTTGAAGTGCACTGGAGAAGTAGGTCTTGAGGAGATCACTGGGAGATGAAATTACAGTTGTTAAGGTAAGAGAAATGAACAGCATAATCCTTGTTGGTGGACCGAAGAAGAAAATTTGTATGTGAAATGTGAGATAAAAACAGGACATGAAGATAATCCTAGTATCATCCATAGAGTTTATTTGAATTGCAGAAAGCTCTGCCCAGATCTAGGTCGGGGAGAGAAGAAATAGCAGGGTCCTGAGAGCTCTCTCCTTGTCCAAACAAATCTTCTGAAGCATCTCACTGGAAAATTGTACTGAGCTTATTTTCTTGGGAACACCCTTACTTTGTGAAAGATGGGCTCAAGTTGTTTATTGGCATGGAGGCAGAGAGCATGATTGGGGCAGTCATTTGGGCCACTGGGTAAAGCATTAAACCGAGGTCTCAGACACTTGAGCAAGTTGCCACAGCTCAATGGCTTCCTCTGTAGCAGCTGAGCTATTGCAAATGTATGGTAGCACACACTAATTTAAACTGTTTTCAGTGGGGCTCAGCTGATGCATGGCAGCCACTAAGCCAAGGTTGCTCAGTCATATGTCTGAAATCATATTTAAGGAATCTGGGTTCAGCTCAAATCAGAAGATAGGTCACCAGACTTCTCACTTTGTGATTTCTTTGGGCAAACATTTAGTCTTGGTTTGTCTCATGTATATAGCAGTAGCAATGGTGTCAACTCAAAACTGTGAAGTGCTTTTAGGGGAGATGAAAAAGGAAAAAGTAAAGGAGAATTCTTGCTGGGTGGAGTAGGTGGAACTTTGGCTGAGTTTGATGCAAAGTTTTCATGCTTGCCCTATTAGTACCTGAGTAAATCTGATGTGTTTGAAGGGGTTTCGTTGGTATAAATGAGGGTAGTATCTTGCCACAGGGACCCAGCCTTCTGTTGGGGACCACACATAACCTCAGCTGTCATTTATCACAATTCCTGAGAACTGCTGAGGAAAGAGCAGAAGAATAAGGAATGTGCCTTTTGCTTACCACTTGCTCTCTTTGGATGTTTTGGAAAGTATCAGATGCCCCTATCCTTCTGGGAAAAAGGCACAAACATCCATCTATTTATTGGTTGGTTGTTTGGTTTTTTTGGGGTTTTTTTTTTTGGTTTTTTTAAAAAATATGATATGCTTGCTTTGAAATAATTTAATAATGGAGGGTTGGTTTCTCCCTTGTTTGAAGTGAAGGTGTTCCCCTGTGGAAGGATTTTTATTCTGCCTTTCTGTGGTGATCATAACATGTGGCACTCCAGACAGCTATTCTGTTCAGAGCTGAAAAACACCAAGCATTTCCTTTAATACTACCAATAAACATTTGTGTTATTTTTTCCATAAAGTGGTACTCTAAGCATCATGCCAGATTTCCAAATGACAGGTTCTTTTGGAGGCAAAAGGAAAGTATCAGTATTTACTGGTTATCATAAGTATTTCCAAACAATTTAAGAAGCACAAAGTCCTAAAATATTTATGTATTCACAACAGTTACAGTACTCTACTACCATTTATTGGGCAGAATGACAAAATACATGTATCAGAGTTACGATTGCTGTGATAATTACTTGAGATAATCGCTCCATAGTGAAAATTAAAAATAAAATCGTAGTATCACGCACAGTGATTAAATATTTGTGCAGTGGTTTATTCTATGGTCATGGAGGTGGTTCCTATTAAAAAAAAAAATAAAGGAGAACACAAAAAAGAAACTTAACATTTTGTTGCAAAAAATTTTTACCATATTCTTACAGTAACACCTTTAGGAGTTGCAAAGGACAATGCCTCTCCTGTACATGCAGTCCATTGTCTTGCTTCTTCCTGTTACAAAGGGCTTTCAGACAATAAGCTTGCAAACTGCTACAAAAATTATCCCATATCACTCCTGTGTTTCTTTAGAGTGGATGGGAAAAGGGAACAGCAGAACAAGAATCAGAAATCTTGGTTTGGGAGTCCTGCCTCGTAAGCATAGCGAGCCTCTGCCTAGTTATTCATCAGACTAAAGATTTTCAACAGAGCTGTGCTAACCCCCTCAGCTACTGCTTCTGGGCTGGCAGTAGCAGCTGTCTCTTACCATTATGCCCCGAGGAAGCAATGGCATTTGCCAGCAACTCCCTTTGTGTCTAACTCATTTCCTACATTCTCTTCTTTCATTTGCATAGTCAACTGGTCCTTATGCCTCAAGAAAATCAGGAGAGCATCTGAGGAATAAGTTGTTAGAAATGGAGTTTTTAAACATCACACCAGGAGGTGCATGCACAGACCTCATTATATTCCCAACAGGTCTGCCAGCTCATGAGAACATAACACACCAAAGAGAGACTCTCTGTACCAACAGTTGAGAGTTACTAAAATAAAGAAGGCAGCTCCCCCGCTCCCTCCCATCTCAGCAAATCATTGTGTGAATGCAGTGAAATATTTCTGTGAGCCTGCTTTTCGTCATGATGCCCTTCTGGTGGACAGGACTTATTGATGTCAGGAGTGCCAGAAAGAGTAGTGCTTAAGTTATAATAGGCTGCTTGCTTCTATTGTTCTTCCCTCCATCTGTCTCCCTTCTTTCACAGTAATTTAGCCTGGGGTTGTCCCAAAAGCATCAGCTAGAAATTAGTCAAAATAACCTGAAATCCTAGAAGAGGTTAGATCAGAGACTTGTTTCACTGAACCTCTTCAGAACCAGGACTTCAGAATTGTTAATTCTTTGATCTCTGATGGTTTTTCCCATCTGTGGTTAGCCAGGCTGCAATGGCATGCTGATGCCCAGGAGAGACCTGCCAGAGATGTTTTCCAGGTGAGGGGCTGGGTTGACATCAACGACTCTGAAAAAGCAACAGCTAATGATGCCTCAAAGGTGTCTCTGATAAATAGCAGTCATCAAGACTTCTCATTCTTTTTGACTAGCCCAGTGGATATTTGGTAAACTTGACCTCCTAGTTCTGCAGGGTGTTGATGCCACTGATAGAGGCTTTCAGGCTCTTTCCTGATGTACTGAGGTGTCAGAATGCAAAAGGGAGATGTTTTTGCAAAGGCCCCATGCCCTCTTATTTTGAGTTTGGGTATGGCTGGGGCTGTGCTTCGTGTAATTTTCCAGCTATATTTCCAGTTCCATTTTCCATTGGAACCCAGTCAGAGCTGAACAGTGCTGAACCAAAGAAGCTGCTGACTTATTGAACAAGTGGTGAGCGTTTAATTTCAAACGCTGTTAATGACAAAAAAAACCCAAAGAGCAAACAAAAACCCCCCACCCAAAAAACCCTCTGTGGCTATTATTTTGGCCTTATTCACTGCTGACCTGGTGTCTACCACCATGCCTCAGCTGATATCAGTTGCCTCTATGAAGCAACAGAGAAAGCATGTTGGCAACTTTTGATAATTGTATGAGCAAAGCTGGTCAAAAAACTTTCAAGAAAACAGAAGTACTTTGAAATATCTTGCTTTGGTTGTGAGAGAGACTTGATTGGGTGGGGTTATTTGGGGGAGGGGGAAGAGGGCTGGAATGAGTATTGCTCTGCCCTGTGTGGGTTTGCAGCCTAGTGACTAGAGCTGGGAGAGGGGATGGAGGCACTCAGGGCCTTGCCTGCCCTTATCAGGAAAGGGCCCTGTTTAGTGCTCCTGCTCTCGGTCAGGCAAACAATCAACTAGACTTGAATCAAGGGGCATAAATGCACTATGATGAACCTGGAGTTTAGTCTGGTCTTAGTGCTTGATGAAGCACCACAACAGACAGCTTTGGACAAGCCCTGTTGCTCATTCAGACGTGACAAGGTTCTGTGACAAGGCTAGTGAAAAATAAATGCATGTGCAACCCACTGCTTTTATTTAGGTTTTATTTAGAGTCTTGAGCTTAATTACAGTCCATGCACAACTCTGGATATGTTATGAAAAAACTTAGCAGTGCTTCAGCCAGCCTGTATGTCACTGAGAAAAATTAGGCTCTTCTGTTGTTCTTAAGCTTTGTAGTCAATGCTGATGTTGTACCGCTTGTTACATTTTGGTCCTGTGGACACTGAAAGAATTACTGGATGATCAGTGCTTTTAGAAAATGTGCATTCATGGTCAGAAGGCTGAATTCATAATAGCAGGCTGACTATGGATGCCTTTTTTATAAATATTGGTTATATCTGATGTTCTATGAATACATGTATCTATTTCTCAATCTTACATAGGATATTATAATCCTGAATGGTGTTTGTGGTTTTGGACTTGTTTGGACAGTTGTGCCTATGTGAAAATGATCTAGAACAGCTTTTCTGCCAGTAAGAACAAGTTAACTTCACATGCCTACAGACCATTCTACAAATGAGACTCTGTAGTGACCAGGGAACCTAAAATTGAAGCCATATGGAAACTTACTGTGCATATTAAATTGCATGCAGCAGTGTTAACAGCATTTTGATTTGTGGCTGCAAGTAATAAATGAATTATATTAATTTTGTAGCTGCAAGCTAATTTCTCCAGAATTACTTTTTAATAACCAGCATCATGTTCATGGGTAAGATTTAAATACATTTAGGAACAAATCTGAGGATTTTTTCCTGAAAAAAAAATTAATGCTAGATTATCATTTGAGACCGAGTTTACTCAATAATTCTCTAGATATTTCACAGTGAAATGTTATGTAGCAGTTCAGCAGTTTGGACACGAAATTACTTATACATGATACAGGTACTGGTGTAAATCACAGGTCAAATGGGTATACTAAGCAAAGACTCTGTATTGCATACTGCTGCCTTCATGCATACTGACCTGCAGGAGAGAAGGGGAGGATATAACCCTGACCTAGGATGTAACACTGATCTGAGTACAGGATTTATCTCTTCTAGTGTGTGATTCTTCCTTCACAATAACCTATTCTTTTTGGGGGAGGAGTTGCTTCCCAGACATCATTGGTGATAGTAAGAAGGCAAAGGATGATGGTGAGTTATGCTTGCAGTCTAGGATTGATAGGAATATTTGTGGTCCCATATAAAATACTCTCTCTTATGCCTTGGTCAATGGACCAACACATTTAATAACACATTTAATATATTAATACTGATGCCACTAGTATAATTTTTGCCTGGAGCAGCACTGAATTTGAAGGGAGGGCACATCCCAGTGCATGGCTAGGAAAAAGATCGTAGGTAATACGACCACAGTAGCAGTGAAATATTGTGCTCAGGCAGCTTGTACTGTTAGTCTCTTATGGAGGCCACTAGGCACAGCTTAAATGAACCACTGAAGAGTTTTTCCATAAGGCTGTGCCTGTGGTAGAGGCCATTACTCATGGTGGAGTCACCATCTTACAGCACATCCTGACATCTGTGTGAGTACCTGAGGGTATGGGGAACCCGTGATTAAGTAAGATGTGGATGTATTGTACAGCAACACATCTCCTCTAGGGCATCTTTTGCAGGCTCAGCTGTTGTGAAGTGCCTGTTAATCCAGCATGAAGGCTGAAGTAACTCTTATGGGGTGGGTGACCTGCTGTGCAAAGCAACTGCCTCGTTCAAAATGGGGTTAGGCAGTGCTGTAGCTGGGACACCCTCACTGCCCGGGCCAGGTACACAGGCACCTGAGCTCAGGTTTTATGTACCTGTCTCTGAACTGGTAATTATCTAAATTTGTTGTGACCACGAAGTTGTCTTCTTGCTGTGGTAGCCAAGTACACCCTTCCCTGCATTTCCACCAGGCATCATGATGCATCCTGCACTGAATTATTCCATCCACTGGGAAAGCCCTGGCTATACTTTTGGTGGCATTTTGTTGCACATTGCATCACTGGTTATGTTGAGGCTGTGTTTCTGTGGTTGCAATATTTGTCATTATGATTTTTGAGTTTAGTTATCCAAAGCCTCTCCTGAAAAGAGAGTGGGAGATGAGGCATGGGGACAGGGTTATCCTTTTAGCTAAGCTTCTATTATTTTATCAAATAAGAGACAAACTGGGTGCTTAGAAGGAGTAAGAATATATGGAATTTAGGAGCTGGTGGAACATGATGGCTATGAGTAGGATGTGATTCTGTGTGATCCTGTGAATACATGGGCTGAAAGGCTGTGTACCCAAATCCCTGGAAACTAGTGGTTGAACATACTGGGTGACTGTGGACTCACTCTCTTATCACACTCCTAAATTTTGTGCCCCTTTAGCATCTAAATTAGTATTACCCCATTTATTCAGTCAAATAAATGAATTTCCCCACTTGGTCATAAAGACCTTCAAAATCTGCATCCCAATGGGTATAGGCGTGGCTTTGTATGTACATTGCTGGGGGTGAAGTGAATTAAAATTATTATTGTATGTATTGTAGGAAATATATTCTCTAAAACAATGTTTGTTACCAAGACAAAGATGCCAAGCACAAGAACAGCTCTGTCTTGTACATCCACTGGGAAAGGGCTTTGTATCGTGACTGACATAGACTGCCCCTCAAAATTTGGAGATGGAATCTCAATTGCTTAATTATTAAAATTAACAAGAGCCCTGCTCCTGCTTTTCTTAGTGCCTGGACAATGCTTTTTTCCTTTCCCACATGTGCTTTGCCTGGTGTGCAGCAAATATCCAGTAGTATTCATGTGGGCTTTCCCCTTCATTCTGAGAAAGATCCCGTTGTAGTTTCTTTGTTTGCAAGCTGTCTGCCCAACAGAAATGTCATTCCAGTAGCATCTAAGCATTATGCATCTGCTCATATGGCTGTAAATAAATAACGTGGTGAATAAGGCTACGTTTAGCTTCCCGTGTGATTTAAAATCCAATCTGGTATCTGCTAAACTCCCATGGAACAAGAGCAGATCCAAGCCCTTGGATTCCTGCTTTCACAACTACAAATTTTACGTTCTAATCTCTGATTTAGCCTCTATTCTCTATCTATACAAGGACTCCAATTCAATTAATTGTTATAAGTTTCATTCACAAACAATGTCCAGAGACTTCTGAATTTATAACCTTTTACATTTGAGTATACTTACAGACCAGGAAATTTCCTCAGCCTGAAAAATACTATTTAAAATATTAATCAACTCCAGTAAAAAAACCAACCAACAAACAAATAAAGCAAAAACCAATCAAACAAACTAAGGAAAAACCACAAACTTGCTTAGTAACGCTCTACAGAAAAACAAACAAACAAACAAAAGAAACCAACTCACAAAAAAACCCTATCACAGAATATCAAAAAGTCATATTCACTGCACTGAGCTGGGGATGAGAATACACTGAATATCCTAGAAAAATGATAGATCATAAAGGTTGCTATTCTGTTATTCTGTGGTTTTTTTTTTTTTTTTTTGTTTTGTTTTGTTTTGTTTTGTTTTGTTTTGTTTTGTTTTGTTTTATATATATACTAAAATAGTCCAGAATTTCAGCTGCAGCTGGATCTTTTTTTCTGTGTAGTGCATTCTACATATGCAATGTCCTAAAATTAAGTAGTGCAAGTAGCAAAGTTACAGGGATAAGGGTGGAAGCCTGAGGAGCTAGTGACAAAGGAAAACAGCCAAGAGAAGACAGTTTTTCTGGGAGAGAAGGTGGAACAAACCTCTTTCATACTCTGTAACAACCTTTGTGGGTGATGCCAGTTCAAAACCAGTTGAGAGTCACAGGGACACTGTGGGCACTTAAAGAAAGAAAAGAAAAAAAAAAAAAAGAGAAAAGAAACATTTCTTTTTTCCAGAGCTTCCTTGTCTGTGAATTTGGCTTTCTTTTCCCTTTCCCTAGCTTGTTCTTCCACATCCTCTGGGGCAAGGGGGAAGGCTTTTCAGGAAAATAGGCCATCCTCTTGGCATAACGTGCAAGAATTTTGAGAGATGACTCGCCCAGGTCTGATTGTGAGGTGGGGAGAGGGCTTGGGAGGGCGATTCTGCCTGGCAGCCCTGTGTAGGGTAGTGAGATTTGTATCAGTGAGACACGACAGGTCTGCCCTTGAGATTCTGCAGTGGCACAGTGCCAGCTGCTTGCCACGCTGATCTGTGTCTCTCCAGAGCAAAATCACAACCTGCTGCCATGGTTCAGCTCTGGGTCAGACCCATAGCCAGATTAGAGGGTTGTGGGTTTTTTTGTTTTTTTTGTGGGTTTTTTTTTTTTGTTTGTTTGTTTGTTTGTTCATGCGATTTTGCTTTTAATTTGGAAGTTGCTGAAATTTTACAAGGGGAGCTGCTTTCCTGACAATTCAGCCCAAAGCAGTGCCATCTCTCGTACTTGTACATCAAAAAGCTGTAGGATTGTGGTACCAGGGTTTAGCCTGCTTTGACCTTGGGTGAGAACTATAAAATATAACCGTAGACTTGTCAGAATCTGAAAAACAAATTAGTGCAGCTACTTTTTAATTTAGGCAAGTATTATTTGTTTTTGCAAGGAAAGATTCTGCCATGTGTTTCACTGGGATTTCATTCATCTTTATTGATGGCATTTCACTTAATTTGCTGCCATTTGAGAGCCCTACAGGCAAAGGGGAGAAGAGAAAAGTAAAGTAGGGGTAAAAACGGGAGAGGGAATTGCTAGTATAGAAAAAAAACCTGCTGTCACATTTGTGCCTGTGCAATCTCCATACATTTTGAAAATCTTTGTGCAGATAGCTATGAAGTGAAAGAATGCAGACAGTCCCAAAGGGAGCACAGCCAGGATGTGCCCTAAAATGATCGTATTCCTACTGTAACTCAAAAGAGCTTTGAGATCAGTGGTTACCCCTCCCTCTCTCTGTGCAGGCTCACTGAGATTTCTGGGACTGTGGGGCTGGGGCCACTGGTGTTAAATTTTACTCCTAATGAGGCAGAGTTCAGAGTGCATCCTTCTCAATGATTACTGGTAAGCCCAGTGTTGCAGAGGAAAGGGTACAAACCCTGCAGTACGCTCTCATGCCTCCCACTCCTTTTCCAATTCAGGCGCATCCCTGCCTTCAGCTGGGCTGGCTGAAGTCCTGGAACATGATGTTTAATTTCTTTTCCAGCATTTTTATTAGTAAAACAATATTTATTTTCTTCACCCTGTTCTGACATCTTTGGACATCTCTTTTCTATGCCGTTATGTTGGAAACAGGGTATTAAGTTATATGGATGTTTAATCTGAACCAGTGCAGCCATTCTTAAATAATTAGTGTATTTTTGATACCATAAAAGCATACAGTGATTCTTAAAAATCACACTAAAATAATACTCTGGGAAATAATAAATGGCAAAGAGTTCCACTGTGTAACAAAACCACATTTGAAATAGCTTTTTTCCTGCCAGTTCCCACCTCTACAAATGACAGAAGGCTTCATTACTCTTGTGCTAGAGGACAGGGGAGAATAGAAACTTCTCACCTAATTTTTCTGGAGCAGTTGCTATTTTACATGTTTCTGTCCTCAAGGAAGTGAAAGCAGTTAAGAGGAGGAGAAGGCAGGCAGAAACGAGCAGCTTTGTTTTGCTGTATGAAGACAAATTTTACAAAGTGGAGATTATGGGTAAAGAAACCCACTGGCTTATATTCCTGTGAGTGTAAAGCACCAGGAACTTTCTTGACTTCTTCAGATTTGTTCCCTAAAATAAGGCAACTTCAAAGGCATTTTTCAAGGCACTCAGAGCACCTTGTGTTCTGGGACTGGCCAGCAAAGGAGCACAGAAATGTTTGTCATGTTCATCAAGGACATAGTATGTGAGAGTGCCTGTTCTCAAGGGAATCCCCTACCTCCACATATCTAAATAATCCATACCCTCCTAGACAGGGGATGTCAGGGTTTTTTTCATGCTGTCTCAATATTTTTCTGTGACTTGCTCCATTATTTATTCTGGACTGGCTTTCCAATTTGCAATGCCCTTAGCAAGTGTGGTGCCTGCCTTGAGCTACCAGAGGGGGAATCTGGCTGTGAATTGCCTCCCCATCTGTCGTGGAGTGAGCAAGAAAGATCTGAACTGGCAGGAATCTTCCCCTCCCCCCCACACCCCTTTCTCTTTGCTTCTGCTGCCAGAAGGGGAAAATGCAACTGGCCTATGAGTTATTGAGTCAATATAGGGCCACAAAACTGGAGAACCCCAGATTGTAAAGCCTGAAGTCTTAACCACTCCTCACATGCTTGCTGAGTGTATTATGCAGGCATTTCCTTCCCTTGGTGTAGGACTTGCATCTGCCTCCTCTCTTTGCTCCCAACTCGGGGAAATTCACCCTTCCCGGGTGCAGCAATGCTGCTCCCAGGTGCTGGGCTAACTTTGCAGCCTCCTGCAGTCTCTGCTTACAGAAAAACTTGGTAGAGAAGCTTGCTGCCACTGCTCAGTGGGGGAGGCTGCTCAGCTGCATCTGCCCCAGCCTTCAAAGGATCCCTTGTTTCTGTGTCTACTTGCCTATAGCTCCTTGTGATATATTAGTTTATTTCGGTGTCTTTTTTTTTTTTTTAACCCTAACCCTTTCCATGATTTGCTGAACACTCTCTAATGGTGAATAACACCAAAACCACCAAAAGCTGTTTTTCCGTGTTACCTTCTTTCCCCAAGCCCCTCCTATATTGGTGCAGAACACCTGGGAATGCTTTCAAACAGCTGCCTGTACCTTCCACAGTTCCAGACCCCGAGGAAAGGTAGAAAATGCTGAGTCAAACCCCCTGAATAGTGGCTCAAGACTTGTGCTTCAAAAGCCTCTATTTTGGGCCTGATATTTGTGTCTAGAGAGGATGCTGGTTGAGATAAATACCATGTCTGGCCCCCTCCCTTCGCAAGCCTGCTGATCTTTTAGACCTGATCTAAACTTTGGGACTTGTTAGCCCTCCTCCAGCAGCCTGAGGTAGCCTGGTACTATTTAGAAGAGATGGGTGTTAGGCTGCTGCTGTCCTGAAAGAGCTACAATGCTTGACAGGACAGGCTGTTTACAGCAAGTCCCACTTGTGAAATTAGTCAAATTATTAGGAAAAAAATTGACCCGTCCCCTCTTTGTCAACCTGCATACTCAAGTGTGAGTCTGAGGTGTCATTAACAAACCACAGATCAGACTGTCATTTGGCCAGGGCTCTCTAGCTTGCAGGTGGAATTTGCACTTTTCATGCAGTTTAAAAAAAAAAAAAAAAAAAAGGTATTCCCAGCTCAATCACAGCATTTGTACTTGAGTTGAGTCCTTGTGAAATAGCTGCTCTTTACCCCTCAAAATCAAGAAGTCTTGCTCACTGAGGTTTAAAGGCAATTGGCTTTTAGCTCAACCATTCATTTATTTTGTCACTTGTGTAGCTCACTGAGAAAAGCTCTGAGCAGATAAAAAGCAGCTGAGGCTCTGCTGAGCTCAACTCTGTTAAGGTACGAGGGGACATGTAGACCCTGGTAGCTGCTGAACTAGTGTGGGTTGCAGACACATCTGGAGATTCCTGGTGCTATGTATTAGCCACAAGTTAAGTTTAGCAATGTTTAGGGAGTCCTTCTCTTTGCAGTTTCAGGAGCTTCCCGTGCTCCTGCACCCCTCCTCAGGCCAGAGCAGGAGGGGCAGAGAGTGGCCTGCGTGTCTCCTCAGGGCCCTTTCCCACACAAAATTCGGCATGTCATTGAGCTATAAAGTTACTTTCTTCCTCTAACCTGTGTTTCATTTAGCACACAGCTGTTTCTGTGATATTTTGGGTCTGCTTTTGCTGTGTCGCTAACACATCCTTCTGAAAATAGTGTGAGGTTCGCCCTGGTAGTTCATGATCTCCACCCCCAGGCTCAAGCACTACAGGGGTACGGGTGAGAAAGCTGTGTAGGCAAGACCCAAGGCAGCTGTATACTGTGAAATAATAAGTATCAGGCAAAATACAGTATGACAGCTAATAGATGTATTTTAAAAGTGGAAACATCTATGTTTAATTGCATTTAAAATACGTAGTGAGAAACCACAGTTATACATTGTTATAACAAACCTTTACATCTGAAGTCAGAATAATACAAAAAAAAAAAAAGTGCTGATTATATATGGTCAAAATAACTGAGGCAAAATTTCGACAACATCTTCTAAAATATTAGCATGTGGCCTGTGCCAGAAACACTCTAAAGGTCAAGCTGAATAATGTCAGTGATAATCACTGGTTTTCCTTATCTTACTCAAAAAACAACAACCCAAAAAACTGTTTTGCTTTTTCCTTTGCTTTTTTTTTTTTTTTTTTTTTTTGCATAGCTTTCAATATTGCTGCACTCTCACCTCTGCATATCGCAAGCCCATCTCAGTTCTGAGATAATTTCTTTAAAGTTCTGAATATTCTTAATCCTGTTCTGCTCAAATACATAATATATATTTTCTACCAATTATAAATACATAATTTTATTAATCTGATTTCAATAACATGCATTTGTATAATTACTGTACAATCAAAATAGACATTGAATTTATACAGTGTGTATGCTTTTATTTCAGCGATATTGTTCAGACACACTGATCAACAAATCAAGCAAATGGGGAAATAGAAAGAAAAAAAGAAGATGAGGGGTAAATAACCTCTGAGAGGAAACAGAACCTCAGAGTGTTTACAGACAAAAAAATTAAAGGAAATATACTTATCAGAAAAAGGGTTTATTAATACATAGAAAATCCCCACAATAGTTGAAACACACTTTAGGAACTAGTAGACACGTTAAATAGAGTTGTGCCAATTACGCAGTGCCCAAGCATCTGCTTGCTCTTAATTAGATGGGGAGGTGAATGACCACTGTTTATTTTCATTTTCCTCATTAATTATGAAAAACTGCATTTAATTCATCTTGCATGGTGAGAGACTGGCTGCGCAGATGTAAGTCGTAAGGGAAGTGGCTCTCTGTAGGCAACCTGAACATAGAGCTCTGCCCAAGGGGACCCCTGGGTGGCACTGCACAGTAATGCATGCCATAATTGTAATTTTTGCCATAGTCCAAGCTTTCTTCTTGCTTCAGGGAAAATATCCCATTATAGTTAATTGGGGGAGGACTTAAGGGACCTTCAAACTGTGGGCTGGCGCACTCGGGAGAAGTGCTTTCATAGAAGGACTCGTAAGCACTGCAGTAATTGTAAGGTTTCATGGACTTGGAGTTGTCGAGAGTCCCATGCCCCGGGGGGGTGCCGAGCTCAGGACTGTGGTAGGGGGGGTAGAAGGTGGAGTAGGGCGAGCGGGTGTGATGGGCGCCTTCGCCCGCCTGGCCCATCAGGAAACTTCTGGCATTCAGCTGCAGGCATCCCGCCACCAAGTTTGTAGTTGGCTGGGACAGACCCTTGCACAAGTTTTGGACGAAGGTGAGCAGGTCAGGTCTCTTGCCAATTCGCAGGATTTCAGAAAGAGCCCAAATGTAGTTCTTGGCTAGTCTTAAGGTTTCTATTTTGGACAGTTTTTGCGTTTTAGAATAACAAGGGACCACTTTCCTTAAATTGTCCAGGGCGTCGTTAAGGCCATGCATCCGGTTCCTCTCTCTAGCATTGGCTTCTTGTCGCCTGAATTTGATCCTTTCCATCCTTATCTTGCTTGTCTTTTTTTTCCGAAGGCCCCTTCGCCTAGGCAAACCGTTCTCATCCTCCTCTTCTCTCTCCTCCTCCTCCTCCTCTTTTTCTGTGTCTTCTCCAGGAGATCTTTTAATGTTCTTTCCACGGAGCACGATCTGCTTGGAAAAGCTTTCTGGGTTCTTAATTTGCTTTTGGTCATCAGTTTCTCTGGAAAACTTTCTGCACATCTGGGATTCTGGCATTACAACAGACTCATCAAACGGTAGTGTTAACATGGTTCTATAATCTTAAGTTACCTGAAAGAATGCCAGCAAAATATTTAAATATTTCCATTTTTAAAGTTTGCCGACTTACACACACATCCTCATGCACCTTCTGTGCATCTGCATGCATGCTCTGTGTATATGACTCTGTGTGTGTATATATAAATGCACAGTCAATTTATTTTATTTTTTATTTTTTTCCCCCCATAAAATGCCGGTTGCAAATTCTTGCTTTTTAACAAAAAGAAGCTGTCCAGAATTTTAAAATAACATGAAACATTCAGAATCTTGCAGCTAGAGAGCCCCATTTCTTACAGATAAGTATAGAGTAAATCAATATTTTAAATGTACAATTAACTCCCTGCTCATTTATCTTATTTTTAAACAAGCCCTTCCAACCCTCGCCACCGTGGAATTCAAAGAAATGCAAAGCATGATAAAGCAATACAGAAATTTCATTAATCCAAATTCCCCTGGGTGGAAAAATGAGAGCAAGAGCAGTCTTAAAATTGAAAAGTGCCATATCTCTATTAACTGAAGGATAAATATTTTAAAACAACTTTTTCACTTATATTTCAATGAGCTTTTTTTCTCCACATTTTTCGCCTTGTGAATCAAAATATTAAACACTAAGTTAGAGTAGGTGAGAAGAAAAAAAATTATGGAACAACCCCCCAGATCACTGAGCTAGTAACATAATTAAAAGCTAATATTTTTTTTTCTAACTATTTGAATTAAAATCACATATTATTTAGTTCATAATGAAATGATGATAATCAGAATGATCTAACCCTAAACATATTCAAATCAGAGTTAGGAAATAGAATCCCCCTACCTTTTTTTTTTCCTTTCTCACAGGAAATTTCACAAAAATTCTGATTGATAATATCTGTTTAGTTAGAATCAACTTATTTGCTTTTACTCTTTTTCTTTACTCCTATTTTTTTTTTTCTCCCCATCAATTGTGGTGGAGGGGAGGTGAAAAATTCCCTGCACTCTATAGCAGTGTTTATGTTCAGCGAGGCTCAGACGTCTCCCTCCAGCTCGTAGCTGACAGGAGCGGTCTGTAGATTCTGACTGCAATCCTGCACGTGTGCTCAGAATTCAGCCTGGAATGGGAAAATAATTTCCTTTTCCTAATTATTTTGCTTTTGTTTGCAGTTTGGGAGCAGCAAAAGCTTGGATCCCCCATGGTCCTCAAAGAGACAAGCAAAACAAACGCAAGGACTTTTTGTAATAGAACAAAACTAAACAAAAACCCCAGTCAAAGACTAACTCTATCAATATTGTCTACACACTTGCAATATTACATAACACCAATCAAAGTATGCAATTGAATCAGAAGAACAAAATGTTAGGAGGAGTTATTAGACAGTAAATAGCATACATAAAATACAAGACAATGATACTGTATCTTTAAACACTTGCATGCACACCCATCACCAACTGAAATACATCTTTATTTATATTACCTTAGCTTTTTATTTCATTCAACAATCAGTTTTCATTTTTTGCCTTCCAAATCTTTTCAGTCTGAATGTCGCATCGTCTCCTGGAGTCTAGATCTGTGTATATCTGCACTATCTCATTGATCTCTAAAAAGTGACATTGATGCCAACTGCCAGAGCTGGTACCCATGCCATCTGCTAGTGACGTCACGGGGCAGAGAAAACCACGTGAGCCTTTCTCCTGGGACCTTCATTCTGCACTGATCATCTGGCATCCCTCTAAGTGGGTACCAGCATTCATGTATCAACACAGAAGGTTAGACTGATAGAAAAAAAAAAAAAAAGAAAAAGAAGAAAAAAAAAATCTACACCAGCCTTTCACATACAGTAGGTGCATTTCCACTGGAGCTGCATCTTTTTTAGCAGTCTAGCTGCACGGATAGACAAGCCAACATTTGGTGCTATCCCTGCCTACAGGTACGGCTGCCCTGTGGCTGTTAATACGGTATTGTTTATACGAAAAGTGCTGTTTTGTACTGACCCAAGTCCCTCTGGTGCACCTGGTACCCAGGAAAAAAGAAAAATAAAAAAGGAGGCAAGGAAAGGAAGGCAGGAATGGGGAAGTAATTCCAGTGCTGTAACACATAGCACAGTCACTAAAAGTAGTTTTTGTGTCATGCTGCTGGGCACAATTTTGGGGGAAGGGTGCGGATTTTTTTTTGGTTTTTTTTTTTTTTGAGTGAGGTGTGTTGTCCCGGAGTGCAGGATAAGAGGAGCAAACCTCCTGCTGGCTCTAAGAAATCTGCCTCCCGCATCCCTCAGTGGTTTTTGACGTTCCGAAAAGAGGCGTTTGTGGGAAATTGGACTCACAATGTGAAGATTTAACAAATGATGCCTTTTCTTTGAAAGCACATGGCAGAGCTTACTTGCCCCCAGTCCTGCTCTGGTGTGATGCAACTGGGGGGCACCTGCTCCCGGCAGGGCGATGCGCTCACAGGCATGACTCGGGGTGCTCGGGGGACTTTCCCCTGCTGCCACATTTTCTCCTCCTGCCTGGCCTTTCTGTGAAAGCTTCTCCAAAATCTCTTTTTAAAACAGAGTTCTTTCCTTTGGAAACACCATCTTCTTCCTCCTAAAATCTTTCTCCTGCTCTACCATGTGCCTCCCTGGCTGCTCCTTTCTTCATGCCCTTGTTTCTGCTGTCAGCTGCCTCTCCTGCACTCCCTGCTTGTCCTCTCTTAACCCTTTTGTCTCTTTCCACGGACAAGAAACTGTTAAATGAAGCTGAAAAAGCTCCTCGGCTCAGTTTTGCCATGGAGCTTATGCCAAACTCCACCTTGGTGTGTTTGGGGTTTGTGTTTTTTTGGTTGTGTTCTGATTTTTTTTTTAATTATAGAGTGGTGTGTCACAAATAAACAGTATCAAGAGAGTTAAAAGGGGAGCAACATGTCAGCTTATATACATGCTTTTGGGGTAAAGTTTGCTTTCATTATTGCCTATCACTGCTTTTTAGCAACCAAGTAATCTCTATTTTAAAAAGTGAGCGACAGAGTATGCTTTTAGTATTAAAATAATCCCTGGCAGAGCTGCTATTGTTATGGATCTGTGTCAGTGTTTCCATTATAAATCCTGGTTTTGAAGGGTTTATAACTCATCTGCTTTAATTCACATTGGGCCCAAGCTTGGCATTAATGTTCTCAGCCGTGATCCAATTATTTTGTTTTCACAAAGTTTCATTTAAATCTGTTTGGGCATTTTTTTGGTTAGAGAGAGGAACAAAAAAAACCAAATCTGCAGCAGGACGATGTGTGTGTGCAGAGTGTGCTATGTGCATCTTTGTGTATGTGCCTGAAGATTTTTATAGCCTTTAATTAAAAAAACCAAACAAGCTTTTACCCCAAACTTTGAATTTTTTCACAGTAGAGAGAAATATCGGATCATTTATTCTCTATGGAGCTAAGGTCTCTTTTTGTTTGTTTGTTTAATTTTTATTTTTTAAGGCAAATGTATTTGAAGTGACAAAGATATTAAAACTTAAGTGGCAACTGTTCAAAAGAAGCAAGAGCTGTACTATTCATAACATTAATTTCATTTTGTCCCAAATATTACGATCTGTGTAACAGAGGTGAGGCTAGATTCCTATTATTCTCAATAAGAATTTATGTATTTAGGTTTGTATTGTGGAAGATCCTAAGGGTTGTCAACCTTTTCAAGGACTTTGCATATTCAGAGTATTATACAATGCACGATAATATAAATATGCAAAGTCCTGAGGAACTAAACCCTGTTTCAATGCATACTAAAGATAGTATGAGAAATTGAAGGAAAGGTTGACATTGTAGTGGCTCTGTGTTAAGGGAAGGAGCTTCAAAATTTCCAGTTATATCACCCATCCTCCAAAATACAATAAAAAAAATATTTTCTCCCTCTTTTTTTTTTTTTTATTTTTTTTTATTGCTGAAGTAGTTTGTTTTTTAAAAGCTACTGAAATATGATTGTAAAATACATTTTCAGTGGCTCTTATACTGCTACTAAAACCAAAATAAATTAGTTTGTGCTGAAGGATTCTCCCTGTAGTAGTATCATTCCATTTTTTTGCAGATTCTTAATCCATCATTTGACCTTTTTAATATTTTCAAATAAATAGAGGAGAAACAAAATAGCTGAGATATCAAGGTTTAAAAAGCCTCTACTGTGCATGCATAATAACTTTTCATAAGGATTTTACTACACATTTTGTATTATGGATCCATGATATGCAAATGTGTACTGCTGTTAATATGCATTCACAGCATATCCCATAACTGCTGCTTTGCTGTCTACTGCGAATGCATGTTAAGAATAATACACAAAACACACAGTTAAATGCACTCTGTAGAATGTCTGCACGGCACCAAATACATCACAGAAAACATACCACGGATTTTTTTCCTGTGCCCAAACTGTGTAGTTCTGAATTATAACTGACTCTATTTCAGATGGAATGGTATTATAATACGTTTAACCCAGCCAAACATAAATCGAATCACTGAAATAATAGAGTTCAAAGGACTGCAGAACCTCCATGGAGCATCAGGGGGACAGACCCCAACTGCACTGCAATCAATGGGAGTCCTTCCAATAACTTCATACACTATCATTGGGTCTCCAGGGAGTGTTTTTAATATTGTTTCTTTTTCTTTTATTGATTTGTTTATTTATTTTAAATTTCTCATCATCCTCTCCCATCACTCCTGGACCAGTTGCGCTGTAACAGGAGAACCACATCTATATTAAGGAACTCTAATGATGTTCATGACCAGTTTGGTGTGAGATCTGGGTCATTCACAGGTAGCAATGGGACCTTGTGGGCAGTGAGAGACTGTTTAGAAGGAGTGGGACACTTAGCAAAATCTTTTTCTTTTCCTTGTTTCTTCATCTTTCTAATGTAGGTGTTAAATATTGCATCAACTCAGCTTCTCATGTGCATGTAAAGCCATTGTGACAATCCTGAGATGCCAAACTCCCTCTTCCTCACTCGTGACCTGGTGTGAGGATGTGCATGGCCCAAATACCCAGGGAGGACCAGAAATTGTTCCTCCAAGCCCACCTGAGTCTGGGCAGGCTCTGGTAGTTGGTGTCTGTGCCAGAACCCAACTGCAAGCGAGCCTGAACTCTCAGCTTCCCTTTGTGACTTTTTCCACTGCCTTGGGAGAGAGACTGGGAGGAAACACATGTCCAGTGCATCCTAAAGAGCAAAGCCAGACCAGGAGGGGTAAATACATGGGTAAGAGTATGAAAAACAGAGGCTTCTGGCTCCAGCTTCCTGCTGAGTTCAGAGATCAAAAGGAGGCAAGAATACCTTTTGGGGGGTGTTAGGAAGGGGTGGGGAAGGGGTTTGTTATGGTTTATGTTGGTGGGGGGGGTGTTTTGTTTTGTTTGATTGTTGTTTGCTTGGCTTTGGGGTTGTTGGTTGTTTTTGGTTGATTTTGTTGTTGTTGGTGGGTTGTTTTGTTTTGTTTTGTTTGTATGTTTTTACTGAAATCAGGGCAAGAGAGGATGATGCCTTGGGCAGTGAGTCTGGTGTTCCAGCCTCAGTGAATTTGTGACTGATCAGAACTGGGACCCTCTGGCAAAGACAGGACCATGTCCCCACAGAAGATGCTGTTGGGGAAACCAGACCAATGTGCCACTTATATGTTGCATGCCAGCTGCATATCCTATATGCAACCCTGGGACTGAAATTGTGTATCCCTGCTCAGCGATGACCCAGCCCTTTTCTCCCTCTCTGCATCTCCAGGATGCTGCCATAGAGCATGAACAGCTTTGTGAGGGAAACCTGCTGTTCCCATCAAGCTGGTTAAGCCCTCTCCCACCAGAGCTAAGGTGATATACAGGGATATATGTCCTTTTCCCAGGAGAGATTAAGGAAAACACAAATGAGGTCTCCCATCTTCAGAGAACTAGCCTACATCAGTTCAAGAGGATTCAGTTCAGTGTGAAAACATGATTTTAACCCAACTGCTAATCCTGCAAAATATTATAAATTCACTTTGCACTAGATAAGTGTCCTGTAACAAGGATGTACTCTGATCTCTACTCAGACATACTTAATTTGTTTTGAAAAGGTTCTTAGGGGCAAATATGAAAGATCTTCAGAGAGGTTAGTTATGTTTTTTTAGTGAGAGCTTCTTGAGTAAAATATGAATTTAGAGTCTGAAAACAGACTCTAATATAATTGCTTATGGTTAAACAGAAATGATTTTGTGATCAGAAATTGATCTAAGATTTGTGAAACACTAGAATGGGTCTGATTTAGATGTGACACACGTTTGGCATAATCCTGTTCATTTTGAGCTGCTGCTGTCAAACTAATGTAACCGATTTGACAGAGAGTAGGACTATATGATCTTAAGATGCAAAATATATATTTTTTTAAAAGGTGTTCCACTCTGGAAAAGTAATGACATGATATAGCCTGAAAATTTTATTGCCAGATTAAGGAGTGGTGTGTATGTTGCAGAAACATGGAATTTAACATATTTCTCTGCCTGGGGAAAAATGCTCTAGTCAGACTACTCATGGAGCTGTGTCAATTCTTGAAACTGCAGGGGTTTAAGATCACTCCTGTTGCTTTGTGGCATGAAGCAGCCCCGTGGTACATCCTAGAAACTGAGGGCTTTTTGTTCATACTTGCTGACTGGGGGTTGTCACACTCTCTGCTACCATACCTTGAGGGTGCTCAGAGCTTGCTAAGCCTGGCAGCCTTTAGAGGCTGCAGCAGGGACAGTTGCTTGGCACACACCCTTATGCTGCTGGTCGGCATCTACTATTTAATGGCAATCTTGGTCAAACAGCTAGTCAGTGATGCTGCTTTTTTTTCTTTCTTTTCTTTTTTTTTTTTTTTTTTTTTTTTCTTTCCTTTTTTTTTCTTGTTTTGGTTTTTTTTTTCCGTTTTCTTTCTTTTTTTTTTTCTTTTTTTCCCTTTTTTTCTTTTTTTTTTATTTCTTTTTTTTTTTCCTTTTCTCCTGCCAGTGCCGACAGTGATTCACAGGCATGCTTCCTCCGAGTTTCCATTTTGAGAATGTCTCTCTGTCCCCAATCACAGCGTGGTTTTTACAGCCAGTCCCTTCTAGAAGAGGTAGTGTGGGTGTGTGTGACCCTGGAAGAGACCTGCACTGCTTCCTCTTCCCCAAGCAGACCCTGTGGCTATGAACCATGTCATTTCTTCCATAAACCAGGACACTCCTTCCTTGCGAAATCTCTGAGGTGGGCTGCTTCTTCTCCCCCCTGCAAATCTCCCCCAACAAGAGGCACCTGATGGGATGGTCCCAAAACTTTTTCTCCCTTCCCGCAGCCTTCGCCCTTGGGATAATCCAAGAGGATTATCCCCTGTGCAAGGAGAGACAAAGTGCTGAGAGTTCTGCATGGTGACCCAGCACAGGGGCAAAGCCCCTCTGGAAAGTGATGAGAGATCTGAGTGCATGGTGAAGGCACCGACTCCGTTAGAAAGAGCAGAACAGCCTTACAGAAAGCACACTCTGAGAGGAGCAGTTTGCTTAGGACTTCACAGCATGCTCTAAATTTAATGTGAGATGCAAGGAAATAGAGAAGTTGAATGAACACTGACTTGGCAGATTTTCAAGGTAAAACCTGAGAGTAAAATCATCTTCTGGTGAGCAGTCTCCTCCCAGAGAACTGTAGGATGTTTTCTAAGGGAAACTTTGTAAAATATCCTTGCAAAGTTTATGAGAAACTGATATTTCCATTAATTGCAGCAGACCTTTGAAACTCAGCAGGGAGAAAGCCCTTAAGCTAAAAAAATGACTTTTCTTTACCCCGATGAAATTTCATCCAGGTTGAGGTGAGCTTCAAACTCCTAAGAATCATCATTTCTGTTCTCTTGCATGCACTCCTCAGGCAAATTTTAGCAGCACACTGAAATAATATCTGAACATCTTAGGAAAAAAAGATAGACCTTAGAAATTAAAATTCCTCTAAACCTAGTTTGAAAGCACATTTTTAAAGTTGAGTTGGTGACAGTAGGAAGTGCCAGGGCTACAGCAGCCTCTGAAACCTGAATTCTCTCTTACATACAAATATACAAGCAGTTTCTTAATTGCAGAGCTCAGATGAGGTACTTGTTTTTATGCCATAATATTAAGTGTGGGGCAGGATGACTCAGGCTCACTGTAATGGAATAGCTCATTTTGGTTTGCTTCCTATTATCAGAATTTATAAACCTTCTTGGTTTCTTTTCCCAAAATGCCTGTGAAGATAAGTGTATTTTCCTTTCAAAAAGCAAAAAAGCTGTTCAGTCAGGCTTCCCAAGCTGGTAATGAACTGTGGCCTGCCTCACATTTCCCAGATCAGTGTTACACTTTTGACTTTTCCAAGCACCTGTGATCGCCAGCCAGCATCTGCAGCATGTGGTCATGCGTGTACTTAAAAATCTTACTGGAGATTTTTCCTTGTAGAGAAGAAAGGTAACTTTGGGATAAAAAAACAAAGAAACACAAAACAAAAAAACCCTAAAACACACACACACACACACACAAAAAAAAAACCAAACCAAAAAAACAAACCACCCACCCCCAAAAAAAGAACTCAAACCAAACCACAGAAAACCCCACCAAACACCAAAAAAATCCCTAAACCAGTGCCAGAATAAATGTTTATCTTTGTAACACTCCTGTGAAACAGAGAAGCACTACTTTCCAGGAGGGAAAGATAGGCACAAGGATCTTGCAGCACAGATTTTGAACTTGTTCTACCAATTCCAAATCCTTGATGCAAACATTTGGAGTGATCAAGAATCTAATGTCTATTTGATAAACACTCCAGAAATTATTTTTCAGAAACAGGTTATACCAAGTATACAGTCACTGGATCCACCAGCCTTCTTGTTTTTTCCAATTACACAAATCTATACATATGTTCACTGATTTGAAGGCAGTGGAAAATGGACAGAACTATATTCAGAGGATCTTGACCATCACATTTGAACTCAAACCACAAAGTTCATCACAGCTGTGAGTGGAAAGTGGGTCATTTGAGTTGTTTTGCTCATAGGCTCAGTTTTTCCTAGGCAGTAATAGAGATTGGGTAGCAGAATTTGACTGCAAATAGAACAGAATTTTATAAAACTGCTTTCTGGATTCAGTCTCTAAGCTTCTGAGAAAGTGAAAGGCACAGCCAGTTTCCAGTCAGCTGTAAAATGGTGCTGAATTCAGACGGGGTTGTAATGGTGTTTTTCAAAAATAATTTTGAAAATTGATGTTTAAAGAACATTTTTCCAGTGACGAATGAGCAGTTCGTTACTTCTAGCTGCAGAGTAACTGTTTTTTCTCATCTTTATAAAGAACAATTTTCATGTATTTTCCACCAAATTTCCTGAGCAAGTGAACATGCTGATGTAAGCTGCAAATTTCTTACTATTACAATTGCAAACCTCATAATTTTCCTAGGACAGAATAAAGAGGAGACGATTAGGAATAGAGCAGTGGTTCCAACCTATTCAAATACACAGTAGAAAGTAGAGAGACAATTTTACTTATACCTGTATTGATGTTTTGGGGAAGATCTGTGAAGATCCCCTCAGAAGCAGCATTTTCTAACAATAGTTGTTAAAATTTTTCCAAAATCAATGTGTAGTTACGATCTTGCCATAAAGAGAGGAGAGGTTATCACTTCTTTAAGTACAAGCTGAGCTAAACTGTATTTTCAGTAATTTCTCTCTCTTCTGTCTGTGTAATCTGTAAGGATCTGTGTAAGCCCTACATCTTGCCAGCTTCCCCAGCCACCAGACATCAGGAAAACCAGAGCTTCATGACACAGCCTTGAGCACAAGTGTTGTTTTTGGAGGTAACTGCTCTGCAAAGTGGTCTCAACTTACAGGGTGTGCAAAGAAAATTGGGCAGTATCTTTTGGCAGCCCAGAGTTTTCATTTCAGTCCTTGGGCTGGCTGAGGTTCTCTTTGAATCTCCAAATAGTTTAAGTCAGCCATGGCCAGAATGTACCTGGGAGTTTGGCAAAAAGCCTTATTTTCTGGCCAAATTCCCTTTCCTAAGAAGGGACTATGGTGTGCTGAGCCCAAATCCTGCTTGTATATTCCCTCTGTCGTGCTAGCTGCTGTAGCAGCTGACTTGTTCCCTAGTTCATGTGGCTGAATCTTTCTGCTCTTAAAAAACTGGGAAAAGGTCAGACAGGGTGTAGCTTGCAAAATGCTAAACAGTCAGTGGTCAGCAGCAGTAGTACTGAATATGCATATATTTTTGCAAGTTAGGAATCCTTTTTTTCGTTTGGTTAGTTGGTTTGTGTTTTGGTTTTTTTGTTTGGTTTTTTGGGTTTTGGTGTTTGGTTTTTTTTTTGGTTTTTGGGTTTTTTTGTTGGTTTTTTTTTTTTTTTTGTTACCTGTGGTATTGTTCATAGCATCAGCCAGTACATATCTGCCTTATTCTGATTTCTTTGTGATCATTTTTAATGCAATTGCACTTTTCACAAAAATACGTATTCCAGTTTGAATTATTATAATTGCAGTATGATCAAGAGAGAAAGAAATATGCAATACACAAAGTGTTTGAAGATATGCATTCTGAAGACTGAACTATAATATATACTCAGGGCTTTGTTCTTGTGTTCAGGACTTATATTCAGGGCTTGGGTTGAAATTTGAAGTGCTTTTTCTGCCTAGAGAGGCATGTTGGCTTCTGCATTTGGACTGCACTTGGTTACATCTTGCTGTGTAAAGCCATCTAGGTAAAATTTATTTCAAAAGGATACTTTGCTATAAATTTTGAAGACAGACGTGGAGAACATTTGCTGTCACCAGCAGATGGTGACTGGAATAACCATCTCTTCCTGTATCACTAAGCATTTGAACGGTGTGAATTCAGGCAGTGCAACAGTGGTTTGATGATGTGATGGAGGGAATAATCTGTGTTACGGCACGGGGCCAAATCCTGAGAGATTTAAAGCTCCTTCCCTCTGTCTTGAAGGCCTGGTGTCAGAAAAGTAAAACCTGTGAGTTTTGGGTTAGGTGATGTTTGGAGTAATTATCTATTTCTACGCTTTCCATTCAGTCTGTTCTTCTGTCCATTCATTTGCTTCTTGCAGCTCAAGGTAATGTTAATTTTTTTTTTTTTTTGCAAAGGCTGTGGAAATGCTCTGACTTCCATGGAAAGAGGAGTCTTGATTATGAACAATATATTTGCAGTCTGACATTGTGACTTTAAGCAGCAGAAAATGGAACATGTTTTCTTTTGGAAGATTGCCCATAGCTTTCTGCATAAAACTTTGTGCATTAAGTGTTTTATAATGAAATGTCTTTCTGAGAATGAGGCATTTAGGAAAAGTCAGGTCTTTGATTAATTTCAAAGGAATTCAACAGGATACTTTTTTTCAAAATTCCTTATAATATATAAAATCCAAGGCAGCAGTTTTTTTCAAAATGAGACATTTCAGCTAATGTGAAAAAATTATTTACTGAAAATTTTGCACTGTGGAACACTGTTTTTTTCCTTTGCTATTGTTTTATATCTGAAGGACAGCAAATTTTGAAATGGGAGCTTTCTCCAGACAAAGGAATGTCTCAATTTGCCAACTGCACCAAAATCCCTATAGCACTTGGGCTGAATGAATGATTTCAAAAGGCAAATCCCTTTCAGCCTTGTATTCTGGATTTGCAGCTTCACTTTATTAATAAAATTTCTCTATTACTTACTGTATCCTATAATTTGGAAAGCTAATTCTTGTCATTTAAGTACCATATATAAATGTTTCTCCATGCTCCCCAAATGTTTGTTGGTTTAGTTGCTTTTACTTTAATCGTCAGCAATTCTCTGAAGCAGCAGTTCAGGCTCCCCTAGACCCTCAATTCCATTTTGCCAAACACAACACAAAAAAGATAGCCTTTGTTAAAAAGTTTAATGTTCTTAATTAGTAGAATTGTCAGACTAATTAGAATACCAATTAGAATTGGCAGGGCTATCGTTAATTTAGAAGTGCTGTGGTCTAGTGTTAATCACTATTAAACCTCCTAGTTTGTGAAAAAGGGGGAACAAGGAGATGAATATATACACATGCAACCTCCCTCCCCTCCCATTTTAAATGTTAAGGGTCCATAACCATAAGGATTTGTGCTGTCAATGTGTACTTGGGGACAGTTTAATCCACGAAGATGTTGATGCAAAGTTAATAACTGTTTATGCACAGAAGTAACATCGCAGAGTAAAAACTTGGGACTTTTTTTTTTTTTTTTTTTTTTTAATGTGGTACTATTAAAATGGTGAAATCCCATCAGTGACTGCAAAAGATATTTAAAGCACTGAGGATTTCCTATTAAAAATGTGCAAGAGAAACCCACATTATTTGTTTTTACTTTTGGTACTGTGAAAGTTACTTTGCAGGTTTTCCATCACGTGGCAAATGGAGATCTCTCAGCACTGTACATACTGAAATTAAGCTTCTGTGCCTGCTCAGTGAGTTCATATTAGTGTTTCATTGACAGAAGAACTGTCTCTCAAGTTCTCATGGTGAGTTAGAGGTACAGTGAGAAGCACACTGAGACCTCAGCAACTTTCAGTCTCCAGATGTAACTTTTATGCACATGAGCCATTCCCATCCCTAATTCTAACTTTTAAGTGGTGAGAAGGTTGTGGAGGGAAACAAGTTTATTTTTCAACCTCAAAGGACAAAACCCCCCAAAACTTTCTATGCAAACTATGTACTTGAAACATCTGTTCTTGACTGAAACCATAAGGGACAAGTTCCCAGAGGTGGATGCTGTGAATATTGCGGTGAATCCCACGTACACTTTGCCATGCACACAGAGCCCAATTTGTATCTGCAAGTGATTAGGAAAAAGGGGTGCTCAGGTGGCTAAAGAATCATGCCAGACCCTGATGTGTGCGAGTCCCAGGTTACAAATGTAACATTTCCTAGCTACAAATATATTTTCCAATTTGATAGTATCTCCAGCTGGGCTGATTGCTTTCTGAAATTTCTTACTGGTGGTAGATAGATTGATTTTGCTGATTATTATTTATCTGGATAAATAATAATGGTGGTGGTGTGAGCTAGAAGGTGTTAGCCTGATGACAGGCCAGGACAGAGAAAGGTCACTGACACTGTTTTCTGTGGAGCGTGGGTGTTTCTTAGTGGTAATGCAGCACAACGTAAACATTTTTCTGTTCCTCTCCAGCCTAATCTAGCTTAAGAACAGCACAGCTAGTTCTCAGTTTGATAAAATCCATCCAGACTCTTCTATTCCAGAGAAACTGAATAATTAATTTTCAAGGAAGTCAGATGTTCAAATTGTATCTTGTAAGGGTATGGTCAAGAAATCTTTGATGTGGTCAAATGGCATCTTTTACCCTAAGGCTTTATTTAATTTCTGTTTGAGTAAAGCTACAGTAGAATATGATATATATGTCTTGGCTCTTGCAGAAAAAAAAATTGAATTCATATTCTTTATACAGGAAAAGGGAATTAAGAATCAGCTATGAACTTAACCTTCATATTTCCTACTGTGTTACTTTTCAAAGGTGAGATTTGATTTTGAATAATTAAAACTCAAAAAAAGAAAAGCTTATTAGATACAGTAAAAGAAACTAATGGATGAAAAAATGATTTAACTGAAAACCAGAATTTTAATTCACTTTTTCACTATGTAAGCTAGGTAGTGAATGTTAAAGAACTACGTACAAAACCATTTTGCTCTCTATGTTAGAGTGTAATTAACATGCAAAATTAAAAGAGAAACTAAAAACTAATATTAGTAAAAAAACCCAAAACCTTTTCACCCAAAGCGAACTCTTTTCCACATGTAAGAATACTTCCAAAACCCTAGCTGATTTAATTATTTAGGAATTTTTATTTACAGTGGGTCTTTTTCTTTATTTAAGTATTAGTGCACCCATTTCAAGGCTTTAGTTTTGAGTTGCCCAAACACTGTGGGCAGTGTGGTCAAGCCAACTCGAAACCACTCAGGCATTTAAAATCCCTTCAAAAGTTTACTCCATATCCACCAGTCCCATTTCAGAGCTTTTCAGATTAGGGAACAAAAAGATATTGCTCTCATCTTTTGCTGCTGCAGCATTTCCTCTCAGCCATAGTTTCAGGTCTTTGCCACTTAATCTTGCAGAGCCTGAAATGTTGTTATTTGTTTTGTTCAGCCAGATACAGGTAACTATGGTGATGCTGAAGATAACAGTAAGGGTAGGGACTTCTCATTGAGCTCAACTCAAGGTGATCTTTACTCAACACCAGTATCATGTTAGATGCACAAAGAATAACAACCTCGTACACATGCATGGGGCTGAGCAAGGACTCACAGACCCCCAGGTTACTGCTCAGTAGCTGCCTGAGGGAAAGACCACTGCCTAAACTTGCTTTTAGATAGTGGGGAGACACCATCTTCTCCTGGGCTGTCTAAACTAAGTGCAATGAGCCCCCTTCCACTACTTTCTTACTGTGTGTTTTTTAGACAGCCTGATTAGGACAAACGATTATTTTGGTGGCTGATGTTATATAAATCAAATCCCACTGAATGTCCTTGCAGGGACAGGACTAGAGCTGGCTTGAAATCCTTTGCCAGAACAATTTCCTTGTGATAAAGCTGTTCTCATAAATCAGAATATTCTTGGATGTATTTTGCGGTTAGTGAGGTCTGCTGAAAATCTGTGCAGAAAACCAAAGGCAGTCCTCTGTGGGGTCAATAACTCCCAAAAAGAGTTCTGTGGTTTTTTGGGCTGCCCCATCGTTTATATTTCTTCAGTCAGTTAAATGTCATCATGTCCCATTCTAGAAGACACACTGGGCCATGGGAGCTGTGGTGTAGACCCCAGTTCCTCTTTATGGCTGTTGTTCTGTGGTTATAACATGTTTTCCAGGGCACAGTGCAATACTGCCTCTGATCAACCCATCACTCTGTGTCCCAGGATGTGTGGTGGGGCAGGAAGAGGGGCTTGCCGTGGTTGCTTACTCCTGAGGAAAATTCCCATGACTGTCATTGGAGAAATAGATATTTTTCCATTTTAGGTGTCTGGCAATGAGCTGTTGTTTCCTACTTTGTACATCAAATGTTCAGCTTCTGAAACTGAAATATAGTTTTCTAGTTGAAAATACTGCTAGGGTGGGTATCAGCCAAGTATTGCAATATTTCGTTATGGCTGGGACTGAAAACAAACACATGCATCTTGGGACAAGTCCTTGGAGGAGTATTCTGATTTTGGTTTAACTATCTCAAGATGCCTCTCAGACACAACTCTATTTTAACCTGTCATGTAGCAGACTCATCCTTCCTGCATCAGCATAGTACAGTGAAGTATCCCTCAACTAAGGTGATCAAAGACTTCAAAATACAATAAAAGAAAGTAAGCCAGACCTTTTTATCACTGATAGGAATGTGATGGTTCATTTCCACTTTTCTGGCATGTACCAGTGGAAGTCCCCATCCCTGAAACCCTGACCTGCTTCACACCTTGATTTGCATCTGAGATGCTTCTTGCTGCCCTTTCCTGGGCAGCTGCAACCACAGCATACAAGCCCTGGGCTCCTGCTGTTGCTGTATATCCCTATATCCCCCTGCCTGGTGTCTGGTCTGGTTTCCCACACATCTGCCCTCTCTGAGCTGTGGTGGTGTTGCTGCATGGATGTGAGGACAGAGAGGGAGACATTGTTCTGTTCCTCTAAAAGAGATGAGCAGTAGTCTCAGTTTGCTTCTCTGGCTATCTTACCATCTGGGTGAGAAGGCATCCTTGTGTGTAGAGTGCCTGGAGGCAAAGAGCTGTGGTCATGGAGCTTCAGTATAGACAAACAATTTTCCCATTTTACTGCTATTTCCTCAATCATTATTTTTATTTTTTGCTTAGGTGGTTTGCAGTTACCATACTTATTCATTCTATTGTTTGCCTTTAGGGCTTCTCTGTGCCTTTTCTCCACCATTAGTCTGTTCTTTTTTTCCCCCAGTGATTTTATATGTAATCTTCATTTTAATCTAGCCTGATAGTTGTCCTTTTGTCCATTGTGGATGCATTTTTTTCTGAAGAGATGAACAATATAATTAATTTGCTTCGTATCTTGTGTATTAGGACACCTCTTTTGCTCAAGTGATCAAGTTTTTGTTACCTTTTTTTCTTCCCATTTTTATTCTAGCCTTATAAAGAATTAGGAAAGAGACTAAATCAACTGCTAAAAGCCATCCATTCCCATAAGATGAAGGATCAGACAAGGATATTGTCCTCAGCTGAGAACACAAGAATTTTTCATGATTGTTTAGACCTAAGATAGGTCTCATATTTATTTTCTGGTAATAGCCATTGTCAAAGAGAGACCCCCAAAGTGTGTACATGAAGGTTAAAAAGAAATTACCCTTGTAAAGTCTCAGCCCATTCTCTAACAGTTGCTGAATTCTGTGAGCCCTGAAGCATGACCCAAAAACGTTATTATAATTAATTATGGTAACTCTGATATGCATATCAATTCCTTTTTGCAAATATACGTTTCTCAAATCCACTTCTTGTGGCAGTGAACTCTCTAGCCTAAGTACATATTTGAGCACAGTCCACTTAGAATGCTCCATTTTGTAGGTGTTTTTCCTGTTTAAAACTCCTAACGTGCGTAAACAAATCAGTCTCATCTCAGCTATCAGAAAACAGAGATGTTTTAGCTTTCCTTTTGCCTTCTTTTTCACCGCTGAACCTCTTATTCCTCAAATTAGAATGAACAGGACCTTGTACACAACCCCATCACAATCCTTGATGAATTTCTGGCAACCGTCGCTGTACTGCCATAAGGTTTCCTACTTCTGTGCCCTTCCTCCAGACATCACTAAATCAGTGCGGAGCTGAGGACAGGGCTGCAAATTAGCTCAGCATGGTATGCATTTTGCTGCACTGGAGCCACGGGTCCTGCCCTCAGCAAGGGTGGGGGGTCATTAACCCTTAAAAAACCCAGGGTGCTGGAAAGCAGTGTCCCAGTGCTCTGCATGGGGAAAGCATCCACCTGGAATCGGCAGAGTGACTCCAGGAAGGTGCCCCCAGAGTGGGGCAGAGGAAAGGAGCATCACTGTGGTTCTTTTCTGGGCTTACCACACGTTAAATTCTTTCTAAATAGGGCACTAATAAATAGTGATAATATATAGCAAAACACTAACAGAAGTCAATAGCAAGTATTATGATTTACTTGCCAACAAAAAACAAAACTGAAAATGTTCACATGTGAATGCCGCTCTCTGCACGAAGAAGTGCCATGTTCCAAGCATAAGTGCAAACTAAAACCCCATTTGTGTGAATAGCTAATTATAAGGGTGAAAACACTGTCAATCTTAACACTCATCTGGGTTTCGTCTTGGATGCCAAATGGGTCTTGTTGTCCTATATGTTAAGGAAAGTCTTAATTTCACAGCCCTGACAGGAGAATAAATATCAGCCAGAAGTAACTAAAAGGAAATAAGCATAGAATATCGTGATGGAATTTTTATTAACATCACTTTTTCTTGACTGTATGTAAGTATTCTGACTCAAGACAGTATACTTCAGAAATAAGTACTGACAAAACTTTTTTAGCTATTTTATGAACACAATCAAAAGTAAAGGAAAAAAAAAGATAATTTTCTTCACAGTGCCTGCTGTGAAGAAGCCTGCTGCAATTTGCAAAAGATGCATGTGTTGCTGAAGCTTTCTAATTGAAGCTAACCCATCAAAGGGTGTAAAGACTTTGTCAAATGTCTTAAGTTGTATCTCATGTCCCAGTGCAATTAAGATTTAAATGTAACTCTTTAAAGAACACTACAGACAACCAGAACAAAGTACCATTCCTGTCTCATACCTATTCATTATTAAAGAGTTACCTGCGGAGTTTTGTAAAAATCTTTACATATTAATCTCTGAAAATTTTTTTTGTTTTTTATTTTTTTCAAAAAAACAGCTGTTTTTTAAATATCAGGCAAAACTCACGGCAGGTGGGGAGACTGTACTCTAAAACAAACACTTTGAATCCCATGTGACTCCAGGATTCTGCAAACCTAGAAGGATCACAAAGGTGGTTTGTTTTTAAATAAATATTTTAATTTGCATGATGTTGAATGGCACAGCCATTAGTGCATATTAGTATTTCAAGCAAAGATGGCAACTTTTTAAAACTAAATGTTATCTTGGGCTGGTCTATAAACTGCTCAGTCAATTTAAGTTGGTTTAGATTTTTTTTTTTCCACTGTTTCCCTTAATGTAAGTCACAGCACTTCAGATTATCAGCTCAACAGTATTCAGTTCCAGTGTCTGGGTAGAAAGACAAATAAATAAGAAAGAAACTGTCCTAGGGTTCCAAACTATGAGGAAAATATGCAAAATATGCAGCTCAAGTTCTGGATAAGCCTAACATTATAAAAGACCCTTGGAATTTAATTACCTGTAAACCTCATTTATCATTTCAATTTAAACCAAACAGTTTAAAGCATAAAGCAAAACATTTGCTAATGCTTTTACTTTCTTTTCTTTCTTTTTTTTTTTTTTTTTTTTTTTAATTTTTTTTAAACTTGAAGCCTTTTTATATTTGAAGATCCTGAATCTCAGATACTCAAGAAGAGCTCTGTTGACCTTTATAACATCTTTGTTTATTTTTCATCCTATGTTTATGAGGTGGATTAACCCCTCTTATCATATTCAGACTCATGAGAAAATGTTCCGTGAACATTTCACGTTTATTTAAACAGTGGTATATAGCAATGAAAAGTAAGGAAGTGAGGACAAAGAAAACTTCTGAGAGGTGTGGGAAATGCTGCATCTCTAGTTTTCCTTAGATTGTGTGGGATATGAGGATGTGCCTTGCTGAAAGTCTTTCTAAACCTCTCAGGAAAGCCTTTGGCTCCTAGGATGCCTGTGATGATGGAGCCATAGCACTGCTGCGAGCTGGTGTAGCTCCATGTGCTGAGGAGCCTCAGTGACTCTTACAGCCAGGTGCCATTGGGTTTCTTATACTGTGGGGAAGTTTTTCTCCTGTCCTAAAAGGAGGAAGATGTAGAACAAGCCCTGACATGCTGACCTCCACACCCTGACTGGCTTTGGTATCTGAGCCTCCACTGCCCTGCATGCTGTTTTTGGGGTATGAAGGCAGCATGGGCAACTTGTTGCACCTTCAGATGTCAGCATCAGGAAAGAAGCCCACAGAATCTTGAGGCTGGGCAGAGCATCAGGAGGGGTGCAGGCAGCAGTGGGGTGACCCTCCTTGTTCCCAGGGTGCCCTGAGGAGGTGAAGAGTATGAAGGAGAAGTGGTGCTGGCTGGAGAGCCAAAACTTCCCTGCTAAAAATTATCAGAGCCAAAGTAAGATTCAAGGCCAGGGAAGGACTTTGCAAGCAGTTTCTTTTTCAGCAGCTCTTCATTTTTCCTGACAACTTATTCAAATGTGTTCTAGTGAGGCTGCAAGACTAAAGCCTATACAGTCATAATTATTTTAGCAGATCCAGCTTCCTGGGATTTGAGCACAAGCTTTAGCAGTCCATCCAGGTTGAGCAAACCAAATGCTTTCCTCTAGATTATCTTTCACATATGTATTAACAGCATTTGCTGCAAAATGTGTGAACTACTGAGCTCAGAGTCACAGCCTGCAGCACAGCAAACTGGCTTTTCCTGGAGCTCATAATGTGATAATTAAATTGCTAACAGGCACCTTAGTGATGGCATTTGCTGGAGATGTGAAAGCCTTCTTACAATCATACCTTTCTGTAGAGGACTCATCAGTAGAAGCAGAGCTATCAGAATCAGGGTTGGGGTTTTTTTATATATTTTCTTCAATGAGTACATTAAATTTTTATGTGGAGTGAAATGGGACAGGACGTGTTTCCCTTCCACTGCACAATGATTTATTACCCCAAAAAGACCGCAGAACTAATTAGCAGAGTAATTAATTAATATAAATTTGCATATTTGCATTTGCAATTAGTGCAGCCGACTGATTAGTCTGAAAATGGGAAGTTTGACTCATTAGATGTTAGTGTCTGCTGGACCGGAAAGCGGCTGCCAGATGAGGCGAAAAAGCATAGAATAAGCATGAGCGTGTGTGCACGCGCACAGGAGCATCAGCTCTTTTGTTAGAAGAATGGAGTTTAAATATGGGGTCTAAGATACTAAGAATGCTAATTTTTTTTTTTTTTGCTTTTGCTTTTTTACCACCTTTTCAGTTTTTTTTTTCCCGTTAACTTACTTCACTGCAACTACGAAACTCGGTGATGATTCTGAATGGTCAAATCTTTAAGGAAAGGTAGCTGCTGCAGATCTGATTTTGGTGCCAAAAAGGAGCTGTAAGGAGCCTCCTTGCCATGTGATAGATGGGACAGGGATATTCCCTCTCTTCCTAATTACATCATCTAATCAACTTCTAACACTGAGGGGTTAAACTAAGTGGAGACCATAGCAGCCCAGGGTAAGTGATGAGCTTCCCAGGTTGCTGTGCTGTCATATTTTCCTCCTTGGGCACCCTTGTACATATCAAAACAGTCCTACTGCTTTTCATAACCAATCTTGATATGTGTGAACAGCCATTGTCCCAAGCTCTAGTGAGCTTTTATTGAGTTTTGAGAGAATACTGAAAAAGATGTGTCTGTCTGTTGGGTAATATATGCTGTAATATCTGTAGGCTGGTCATTAATGCTCTTCTAGGGGTGACAAAGCAGAGCTGGTTTTCATGCATGGGAGTTGGTGGAGGAAGTTCTGGTACCACTTTGGGGCAGGTTATGTTGCTCTCTCCACTACAGATGAAGAAAATCTCCATCCTGCCTCCAGCAAGATTGATTGTCTCTTCTTCAAGGTTATTGGGAATGGGGGATGAGGCCTCAAAACAGCTCCTGAAAACTCACTGGGTCCTTGTCCAAAACTTTTGATCAGATTTTAGTCTTTGGTGCCACTTTGACACTTTCATGGATGTTTTAAAAGACTAAAAGATCCAAACGGGCATTGCCCATTACTCGGCGTGCACTTACTGCATTGTGGAGCTCAGGACTTGTATCAACTTTCTCTAGCTCTTCTGCTGTATCACAGAAAGTCACTTTACTCCTTTTTTTAATCCTTTTTTGATCTTTTTTCCTCCCTATTTAGCTAAAAATTTACCATCAGCACTTAGAGCTGTAGTACAGATGCAGTTATACTTTCAATAAAGTATGTTTCTGTTCAAGGAATGAGTCTAAGTTAAAGTACACTTAGCAGGTATTAACTCTGCCCCTCTGGCAAGCCTTCATTCGTTTGTGAATTTTAAGTGCAAACTGGGCCTAAATCAAGAGGAGCATCTTATAAACTTGAATCCATTTAATTTTTGTGAGGTTTGCAGGTGTTGGTTAACTCCCAAGACACCCCTGGCATATTAGATGTATGCAAAATAATTCAAAACGTAATCATCCCTATGAAATGAGACAACCCCTATTTTTCCTTTATACACCTACAGCGAGGTACAATAATTGGTTATTATAATGTCTGTGTGCAGTTTACAAGCAAGATTACTTTTTTCCCCCTACCATAAGTAATTTTAATTCTGTTTACCACAAAAAATGAATAAATTTTATCAGCATCTGAAAATGAGAAATGAGAAAATGAATATGAGAAAATATTATTTTCTATTAATATTATTTTAGAAATATTGTTTATCTCTGAAATCCAGTACTAGTAGGAAAGAATCTGTGAGTAGATGTTTGATTAATGAAGAACTAATATGGCTAAAGCATGTTACTTAAAAGAATCATTTCATGGCTACAAGTGAAGATACAGGTTTTATTGTCATTCTTTCGATAGGAATGTTTTCCAAAAATTCTGTCATACTCAATTGCATCATGAACAATTAGAAGAAATTATGAGCAAAAATGAAATTTGTCCTTCGTGAATGTCATGTCAGGTAAAAATCAAGCAACTTACAGGACCAAATAACTAAACTTACTTTTGACTAAACTCATTACTGTACTTGAAATATAACCAGATTTCTGAACTTGTTCAGCATGTATAGAGGCAAATGAATTCCCTCTGCTGTTTTCAGAAACCCATTGAGTTCTCTATCTGCACCTTTTGGCACTCTTTAAAAATCTAGCCCTGTAGGAAGGTTATAGTTATTTTGGAGATGGGGGCTTAGCTATAAATGAGGCAGCCCTGCCTGGGAGCCACACCACCAAGTTATGAAGGTGTTCACCCTGTTGCAAGATGTTCCAGCTGCCTATTACCAAGGTGTATTACTATAACTCAGCACCCCAGGCATACAGCTATACAGGATGGTTAGATAGCCCTGGTATCCCATCAGCCTGAAGTATGGGCAGATGCATAGCTCAACGTCTGCAAGCTCCCAAGTCACTGAGCTGTTCTTTGTTTTAATTTACAGGCAGCTGTGAACTTGCTTTTAGATCCAGACTGAAATACCATCTTCTCATATTTGCAGCTTTGTGTTCTGACACTGTCTCCAGTTCTGACTGTCAAAACTGTGCTAGAAGAAAATAATGCTCTGGCCATTTAGGGAGATCCTTGTCCCCTGCGTGCTTCCCCAGATGCTGACTCAACAACTGGGAAACTCTTCACCTTCTTGCTGAGCTCCCCGATGCAAAATAGCAAGCATTCTGTTTTCACGAGGTCCAAATGTTTCATTTCAGCTTTATTGAAGAGCTGCATTTTGATAAGGCTGTTTGATTCCAACCACAAAGTAAACCATTTTGCAGAAGCGTGACGCATAAGCAAACAGAAAGTACAGGGTGTACAGTGCCTGCAGTTGGAGAGCACCCCCAAAGAGGCTCGAGCAGCAGCAGTGACACAGCACTCTTCTTGGCTACAGTACAGTACAAAGAGAAGGATCACAATGCAGCTCACTGCCTAGGTCTAATTAGCTGCACAGGGCCAAAGGAAAACCTGTGACATTCAAAAATGGTAACTGGGGGAAAAAAGTAATCTGTATTCATGAGACGGAAAATGGGCATAAGCCAGTTTCCATTTGGACTGTAACATTGCCTGCATCAGTAGGACTAACGAAATATGGAGGTCTTCCACCCCAAGTGTTGGAGAGATACAGATTGAATATAGATGCAAAGAGAAAGGTCAGAATCTCTCTCTCTCTGTGGTTGACAGGCTGGCAAATCGGCCCCGAGACAGAAAATGGTTTCACTTTGATAAAAATTTTGATGTCTCTGCAATCTGTTTTATAGTGGAGGAAAGTAAAATGGAATTTTATTAATGGCTAAGATTTTTTTTTTTGCCCACAAGCATAGGTTATAAACAGTAGACTGCAAGAGTAAGTTACCTCCCAAGATTCTGGTATCGACAGCTCAGGTATTTCAGCATATGCTTCCATGAGTAAGGTGCAAAGAGGTAAAGGCACTTCATTGTCTGACACAAGAGTGTGATTTAAAGTAACAAAACTTCTAAAATTGGTACAACAAGGAAGAAAATTACAGTCTGAATAGGTATCAATCGCTGAAAAAAAAAAAAATTTCAGGGAGACAGCAGCTCCTTATGCTATAGACTAGTATTTGTCACGACTCTGCAGCATATTCTGAATATAACCTGCCTGTCCTCAGTGAGGCAGGTGAGACTGGAAGAAGAGACAAGCAGCCACAACATTTGGTAGGAAACACCTGCTGGCCTGTTATTGGCACATGAGATTTCCTGGGAAAAGGGTGCGCGAAGCATGAATGTTGACAGGAGGTGAAAACATACATGACAACTTAGAGGTATGAGACTAAGACAAGAGGGAATACTGCTGCTCAGGCAAAATTTGGGACGCATAAGCTAAACCTGGATGGTATCAGAATGTAAATCACTGCACAGCAAACGAAGGACTTCAGGCCCTGTGAATGAGCTGAATGCCAGAAACCAACCTCCTCTATGTAACTGGAACCCCCTCACACTGGTTAACTACTTACCAATTTATACTGGGTACCAAGATCAGCAGAAGTCACAAGGCCTCCATAACAGCAGGGATGGAGCAGCAATCTGGAACATGAAGGACGCTATTGACTTGGGAAGGCAACAAAATACTTTTTGAAAACAAAGGAAGTCCCACTACAAGAAAGTGCTTAACAAGCAACACTAGTGCAAGAAGCTGCTCTGCAGTGGAAGGATTGAGAGCGCAGATGTCAACACAGCAAAATGATGTTCAGATGGAAACACTGGATTATTGCTGCGGTCCCTGGATATCAGGAGCTTAATCAGCACATATATAGCTTTGCTGCTACCACTGAAACAGATCACAGTCCCCAGGAGAATGTTCCTGACAAACTTCCAGCATCTGCATGACCAAGGCTTCATTACAGCACTTTAAGCTGTGAAGGTGCTCATTGAAAGCACAGTTCAAGCCCAGAAATAAAAATCCTTCAGTAGATTTTTCTTGACTGCAGTTGTGTCAGGCAGCATATTGCAGAAGAGGAGGAAGAATTAAGGAGCATCCGTGTGTGCTGCAGCAATGCTTACCAGGAAAGAAACAGAAAGTGACGATGTAATCAGTCTTTAGGAAGAAGGGATCATCTTAAGAAGGTCGGTACAAGAATAAATTCTTTTTTCTCCAGAGGGAAAATACAGCACATTATGAAAAGTGTAGCAAGTTGCGTCCAAAGAAGCAGTGGCCAGACCCAGAAAAAGTATTCCCAGCAGACACCTTCATGTAGCAATATCCAAATTATGGTTTGGAGACATGCCTCATGCTAATGCACAAGTTACTGTGCTTGCTCCCTGTGACAGGGCTGTTGCTGCTAGGAACCTTTGAACGCACATGCTGGACCTAGAAAAGTGAGGCAGCAGCCTATCTCTTCTGATACAGTGAAAAACTATCTGATGGTGAGTGAAGAAAACACTTTTTTTGAGGCCGCTTGAAGAACAGCAAGGTCAATAGATACAATATTACAGCCAAAGGAATCCCAGAAAGCGGAGAAGAAATTTTGCCTGAAGACTCTTGAAGTTTTTGAAGGGTGGGTGTCTGATGCACAAACACCTCATGGTTTGCATGTCACGCTGTCCCAGGGCAGGATAGCCTGGGTGACTGAAGGAGGAGCCAGACTCTTTTCACAGATAGCTGAGTGACTTCAACATACCTGATGAGGTTTTGCCCTGACTCCATCTATGAAGATATCACCCATTTCATGGCCCAGTGCTGGAAAGTTCAGCAAATTAATACAATTTTCTGGCCAAAGGAATGAAGAAGAAATCCTCCGATGACTAGAGGCCATAAGGTGGAAGGAAGCCTCTTTTCTAACAGAGGGAAACCCTATTGGGCAGTATTCGGGTGATGTGGTTGTTGCCCAGGTGAAATGCAAAACAGTCAGTTAGAAAAATTAGTTATCAGAGTGAAGCTGTGCAGGCTCCAGGGAATTGCTAGTATTAGTGCAACTGCTTCTAATGATGAAAACTCAGGTTGCAATGCAGAAACTGTGAGTGAGATTGCTAGTAGCAATCCCAAAAGCCCAGCAAGAAGAGAAAAGGTAAAACAAAATTATAATCCCTGTAATCATGATCAATTGATGACACTACCAGCTTTCTGTAACTGCCAAACTATGGCCTCATCTTCCAGGGTATCATCTATGAAGAGAAAAAGAAAAACTGTTTTTAGAGAGCTGTCTTGAGCTGTGGTAGTAGGGTCTTGGATTATGCCTTTCTCTCCATGGTGCCTGTTTCCCCATTGCTGGCCATGGAGAGACCTGGGGAGTTCAGCTTTGTGGCAGGTGCTTTGTAGGAAGGAGCCTCATTGTAGGTGTTGCAATAACTTACTGTTTTCAGTATCATTCAGAAAGAAATACTTGCTCCAAGCTCTAGAGGAGCTTGGAGCTTCCAGCTCAAACTTTTCTGAAGCAACATCACCACCAATCTTCACTCATTCATGTTTGAGAATACTTCATATCTACACCCCGTGAGATGGCTGATGTCCCTTGAACATAGGGAGAGGCAGAGAACAAGGTGTCTCCTTGTGAGAAGGCTTATTTAATCAGCTCTTCATGTTTTCTTCTGTGTTCTTCATGGCTGGGATCGGCCTGAGCCCAGGCAGTGTCAGTGACACGACTCTAGTCCGTGGCCACTTGGCAGTATTCTTCAGAAAACACCAGTACCCTGATGCAGAGGCAGAGTCCTGGCAGCTCTGTCAGCCTGAGAGAGGCTGAGAGATTCATCAAAATGTTTTACTTATGCAAGCAGGTATCTTCCTCACCCCAGGGAAAAGGGTTCCAAAGGCAAGCCTTGTGGAGAGGTCAGGGAAAAGATGATTAAAGATCAAGACTAGAGGGTTCAGCCCACAACCAGAGCAAAGGCTGCACAGAGTTTCCCAGCAACAGCAGCATTAACCAGGGGACTTCCAGAGAAGGGGAAACCCCAAGAAATTTCCTTTCAGTCACAGAACCAAACACAACTGTGGTCTGTGAGACAATGCAGGCATCTAAAGGCAAAGACATACTCACAGAGAAGAGCACGATCAGACAAGGCTCGTGCATTTGCTGCAGGTCTTACACAACCAACTTCTGCCTTCTTGTTTCTCTCATTAGATCTTGTTCTCATGCATATGCAGTACAGCCTTGTGGTTTCTCTCCTGATCCATCACCTACCAACAAGACATGCTGTAACGAGTTTCAGTGGGAAGGAGAGAACATGGCAAAACAGGGGGATGAGAAAGTCATTTCAAGGACCACAGGCTGGAAGTTGGCTTTTTGGGTTTCCTAACACAAGGTTTGCAACTTCATCTAAATTGTTCTCTGAGCTTGGAAAAATGGCCTTCAGAGAAACATCTGGTGGTGGTTTGGCATCCTGTAGGAGCTGACTTCCTAGTTAGTGGAAGACCTGGCCAAAGAACAACATAATTATGGCTAACAGTGGCTTTAAAGGTTTTTTTTCTGGGGGGTTGCTTCAGAACAGATGTTTAGATTGGAATGAGAATGGAGGTTGAACTGTCTTCTCCTTTTTAATTATGATGACTGTGGGTGGGGAAAGCTTTGTGGTGGTTTAGATTGGAAGGTGTATGGAAGGAAATCTCCACACAGCATTTCTGTTGGTTAAGCATTTGTCTTTCAGCCTCCAGAACCTGCCGCTCTCATCTTTCTCATAAGAGATGTAAGGCCAAGTATAGTTGAAAATGTATTTTCCCTCCTGCTTTGTACATTTTGTTTCCTGTATTATACATGATAAAGGAACAGTTATAGGGAGTGCAGCATTACGAATGGTGCTGTAGGTCTTTAAAGAAATGGCAGAAAGCAGAAGTTTGAAAGATGTACAGTACATTTTTTCCTCAGGCCTCTTCCTTTTAGGAGAGAAAAGAGGTGCTGAGGAACCATTGTATCCCACTGGTAAAATAAATTAACAAGTCTACTACTCTGCCTCCAATGTGTCCCCTCGTAGTGCCTGCAAATATTAACAATTAACAATTATTGTGCTGTGAAAGAAAAATAATTTGCCTTAAATTAGCACATTTTGGACTAAGCTTCAAAAAAACCTCACACCATCTAAATTATGGGAGCAGTTCTCTCTGCAGTTCTGTTGCTGAAGTTTGTTATTCACATAATCATCTCTATAGTCAAAAATATGGAACTGCTCCACAAAAGTTCTATTGGACCAAAATCTTTACAAATCAAGTCTCAGTATGATAGGAAGAGCTAGAATGGATAAAGATATTTTTATAAACAGGATGACATATGTCAGAATGGATACAGCATTTGATTCTCTAGCTCCCATCCTCTCATGATGGGATGTGGTCCTAGGATGAGGTCTAAGGGTGGGAGAACCTCACATTGCTGTTCTCTGAACCTACAAGGCCTAAATAATTTATTTTTAAATGCTACTTTATAAAACATTTATTTGCAAAACCATTTTAGGAAATTTCCTCTCTATCCAACCTCCACTTCTTCACTGGAGCCTGTTCTTCACTGCCATTCTTTTATTTATGTGAAATAATTTTTTTTTTCAAAAAGGAATTGAAAAAAATAGTGTTCTTTATAAACACACAAGCACTGTCACAAAAGAGAAGCTGTAATCTTTCACAGAGAAGCAGTGGGAATGGGAAGTTATGAGGAGGGTGTCGGAAACCACTTCTTGAGGAGGGTCTCATACATAGAGATTCATAGCATGAATCTGCATTTTCAAAATCCCAAGTCCAACTTTCAAGAATACCAGGCTCACTGAGGCCCACTGATTTTCATGAATGGGGAGGTTTCTTTATTAAGGCAAGTATTATTTTTTTCACTATCTATGTAGAAAACGATGCAAGGGTGATGTTGATTAGATTTTTTAGAAAGTCTGGGGACTGTTTTGAAGAGAACAGTTATGACCTAAATACTAGAAAGGGTTAAGAAGTTTGGAGATCTGTACACAGTCATCTGGGAGCAGGAGCAACAATGCCTAATCTGGCAATCCAGAGTGGGTGGCCAGAACATGATCCTCTGCAATTAGTTGTGTTTCAGATCACAAAAGTCAAGAAATGAGGTGATTTTAGAAAGCTCCCAGAGATCAAGGGACAATCTAGAAGCGTTCTACACAGTATATATTATAGAAGATTTGTTGGAAATTTCTGTTGAGAAGTAAATAAAAAGCTATGTATTTAGTGTATGTTGAAAGTTAATATTTCAAAACATATCTGGGGGCTTTCTCTTAGTTTAGTGGCATTAGTGAATTACATCTCCCTTGAATGATCATAGTGATTGACTTGTGGGTTTTTTGGCTCTAGGAAATAAATGGGACATATGGTACTAGTCAATATGTTCTTGCTACACCCATATCTGATGACAGGGTACAGTAGAATGACAAAATTATTCTAGTGAGTATTGATTGAAATTTGTATGATTATATTTGCACATCCCAAGTATATGCATTGTATGGTAGAAGTTAGGGTAAGGAAAGCTTTGAACTCCTACGGATATTAACTATTTATTTCATCACATTCACAAAATATGAGTCTTCAGTGTATAAATACAAATATAAGCTCTAGAAACCTAAGTCTCACGATAAGGTTTATATAAACAGAAAGAAGAAATTTAAATATTGTCTAGAAAATTTCACTTGTGTTGGATGGTATGAGAGCCTCCACTGCACTCAGAGTAGTCAAGTCTACTGTAGATAAAGGTGTTTCACCTCACACTGTTGGTCAAGTCATCTTTATGTTTTGATGCAAGTTCTGTTCCTGTAGACATGTTTGTGAAACCTATCTGAAGGGTGTCTAGGAGAGCCTTCTTATAGCTACTAGGGACTCTGTCTTTTTGCATGCCTTCACAAAGAAACTCTCTGTTGCACATGCAGACAGACCAGACTTATTGCACAGGCAGTGTAGGACGTCCACACTTGCTCATCACTCAGGCCATGACACCTTTATAAATTGAGGTCATTCCTTAATGTTAATGTGTGGCTGTGAGAGGCTTTCTCTTAGGGTGTATGTACAGCTTACATGCCTGAATGCTCCTAATGATAGTCAAATGTTCTGTAACCATAAAGAGTTAGGTTTTGGCCAAGTATGACATGAACAGAACAGAGGAGTCTGGGGTCTAAGTTGCTAACAGCATTCTCTTCTATGAAGCTGGCTTTCAAATTTATTTATAAATCTAGTCCACTTTATCTATGGTCTTGCTTCTGAGCCTAATGTAATCATTTAAATCCTGAAGCTGAGCTTTCAAAGACAAACAGCAAATATTGTGAAACTTGCTGAAACCGTGAGTTCTGGCAACACCACCTTTAAGCTGGCTCTGCAGTTTTATGTTAATACACCTACAATGTTTTTATACAGTGTTATTTATAAAACCTACTATCAAAAAGGTATATAATGAAATTTTATCTGTTTTCTACTTTATTTTGCATTTTACTTTAAAAGGGTGCACTGTGTACTATAATAAATGTTACCTGGAGGCCAGAGTCTGAATTCCTGGCTCACCTGCAATTCCAGAAGAGTCAGGCTTCAGGTGGAGAAGGCCACTTAATCGGTGTGAGGGAATGAGAATTAATTGTCTACCAGGTTAATGTACTCCAGAACATGGAGACCAGTTCATGTTGCCAAAACTGAATAGTTTTATTTTTCCGTTTCTTGGCAGGGGTTTGGTGATTTCCTGTACGCCCAAAGCGTGACTTCTAGGCATAAAGGATTTGACTAGATGATCCAAAACCATCAATGTCAATGATGCATGAGAGGATCCTAAATTGGTAAGAAAATAAAGGCTGCTTGTGTAGGCTTTTTCCAGTGCTAACTCCTGCGGTACTGGGATAATTTTATTCAAGTATCACAGTATGAGGAAAAAATCTGCCCTGGTAATTGAAACTTTACATCAGGCAATCGTTCATTTTAATATGTCAAATGTACACATTACAAGAAATGTTGAAAAATCCAGACTGGAAAACCCCAGGCCAAACCATATACCTCAAGATTGAAACAGATTTAAATTCCAAGAATAAGTAGCTGACAAAGATAATTTTCATAGATTAACATTTTTCACCTGGGTTTTATATATCTGGAAGAAATATACACTGCATTGGTTATGCATTGATCAAACTTTTATTGTGCCAGCTGTACTTCATAGACCTGAAAAAGTGATTCAAGCAAAACAAAAGAGAACATAAAAGCACAACTATAATGGTTTTAAATCCCAATGAGACAATTACAAGTTTGATTCCAGTGATGCAGCTGGACTACATTGGAAAACTAAACACTTTACACATATTAAGTAGATATGAAGGCTAGGACTAAGATTGTAAATAATAAATCCATCCTGCAGTTTTATTTGTAAAGTACAGCCCTTTTAATAAGTTGGGAAAATACAGCAATAAAATTCACACCAATTCATGTGTAAAAGGTAGTTTAACAGAGCTAAGATGTGTTAAACCAGATATTTTCTTTTTTTTTCTTTTTTTCTTTTTTCTTTAAAAAAAAAAAGTAAGCTGCACAATGACTAACCATTTAAATAAAATGACTGGAAGGCAGGCTAAATAATGTTGAAATAAGAATGAATTATGATTCCTTAGCTTTTGTGACTGTGCTAGCATACAATACAGTACTTTGTATTCATATTTCTTGGCCTGTTTTAAAAAAGAAAAGCCTGGTAATTGCAGTACATAGTACATAACTACAGTATATAGCTTTGCCCTGGGGGCTAAAGCGAAGAGTAAAGAGCAGGGCTCAGAAGCACCTAACAAACCACCCAAAAAATGATGTGAAATTTAAAACCCTGGACACATAGATGGTGACTGCCTGGTGACAGCAGAGGGGAAGGAGACATCCAGCCACCTCTGAGTGCTCTGTTCCCCAAAGCAGCCTTGCATTCAGGGGACGTGCATGGGGTCTCTGCCTTCAGGTCAGCCACACCAGCTAAATGTGACAAGCAGAGTATAAACCAGCTCTGTAGGCTGCTTCAGAAGGCATTCGAGAGACATTTCTGGAAGAAATTTCACCCTTTGGGAAACTGCTGCACATTGAGATGGATCACCACTCTCTACTGAATACTGAGAGATCTTATAGATGGTTTCAGCTGGATATCTCCAGTTTAGGTTATTTAAGTTGGGTGAAATAAGTCCTTCCCTAAGTAGGTGTTATAGCCTGATCCATCTTTACTCTGCCTCTTCTTGTGTGCTGGGCATACAGCTGGGCAGAGCAACCTGGGGAAGTTCCAGGGCTGTTTGAAGAAGTTTTGCATGTGTCTAAAATAAGGTCTTCGTTGTAGTTACTTCTGGATGGATGGATGGATGGAGCAGGATGTTAAGGGTAACCTGCTTTTTTAAAGGCCATGATCACCAGCGTTGGGGGAGAGAGGTGAAAATCTAATTATGAAACTGTTCTCCAGAATTTTGGCTCTCAGAATTAAACCAAAAATTAAACATAAGAACAAAAAACATAATAAAAACAAAATAAAACAAAAAACAAAACAAAAACCAACCACTACCCCCCCCAAAAAAAATCCACAACCCCCCAAACAAACAAACAAAAAAGAAACTAAAAAGACTGAAGCACAAAATGAAAGGCAACAGAAGGTTAAAATGTAGCAGATCACACGAAAAAGAAATGGGACACAGAGTTAGTCTGACATTTGAATTTTAATTCTTTGTTTTCCCTTTTGGAAAATGGAGGCTTATTGAAGCAATAACAAAACCTCCTTGTTAGAAAGGATCATTTCTGGTTGTTCTGATTTAACCTGAAACATTTCTGGGTGAAAAAAATATTTTCTTGAGATGTTCCCTTTTAATATTTTCAAGAAGAGTTTAAGGCTTTATAACTCAAACTAATGATTTTGGCACAATATTTTATTTAATTCGTGTTAAATGTGTAAAATGTTAAAAATTAAATACAACAACAAAAAAAGGATATTATCAACATGATTAATTTTAACATTTTAATCTTAACAATTTGTATGGATTTGCCTTCTTGAACAGCACCATTTTTCAGTCTCTTGGCTTTTTACCGACATTGTGAATTTTTTCCTCTGATGGGAAAACTATTTGTCATTTATCTTAATGTTTAAAATTTAGAAAGGTCTGTGGCTCAAATACTAGTCAACGTTGCACAGTCAAATTTTGGGTGAGCTTCAGTGAGCCGTGTGTTGATAACTGCGTGACTGGGGAGCCTGATGGGTTTGCTGCTTCTCTCGAGCAGAGGTAGGTCTGGGAGAACAATGTTAAATGCACCCTAAGGTTTATAAAGCCACTTTTCCTGAGAAGTGGGATTCAGACTGGTATCAGCCACCATTTGGCCCCAACCCTTGGGGACAGAGGGAGGGCAGGGATGGGTACCCAGGCAGCGGAGCTGCCCAAGCTGACAGACGTGGGGAGAGTTTGCTTCTTGCTTTATAAATGCACGCTTAGTTTGTCCGTAGCTGCTTCGGAATGGGTTTAAAGTTTGTGATTAACACCTCTACCGACAGAAAGGGAGAAATCGGATAACAAGCTGCAGACAAGGTCCACAGAAGTAGCGGCGAGAAGGCGCTGAGATGTTACGAGCATAACTGGTGCCACCTATAGGTAGAAGAAAGTGAACGGGTGGAGCCGCGCTGTGATGTGCTCATGAGGTGTTCGGCAACAGCTTCTTGATTTTGGCTGCAGGGGTGACTGGTTGTGCTGTTTGGAAGGTTTGTAAAACTGCTCTATTTCTTTATCCTTTCTAGTTTTTTTTTTCTAGTATGGAGATACTATTGCTCCAGCGGGTAGCTTCTTTTGCGGAAGTAAATTGCAGAACACAGATGACTGAAAGGTAAATACCGTACAAAATTATTTCAGAAAAAAACAAAACAAAAAAACCCAGAACACCAACCAACCAGCCAAACAAAAAAACCCCTCAAACCCCTATATTTTTATTATTTCACATTTTTACACTATAGCTAAAGAAACCTACAAACATCCTGAGATGAGAGGCACAAGGTTAGGTTTAGTTACTGTTTTGTAGCAAGACCAGATTAGAGCTGAGATAAAAAGCTGAACTAGAGTTGACTAAGAAAGAAAAAAAAACAAACATCCAAGAAGCCAGACTAGGAGCATATTGCATTTTTTTGGAAGTTTCAAGGGCTTCTCTTTAGCATTGCAGTCCTATTATGACTATTACTACTATCAAAAAAAAAAAAAAAAAAAAAAAAGAAATACCTCAGACCACATAATGTACTGGCATAACACTTTTGCAATTAGATAGAAACAGCTTAAGGAACTCCATGGGTTTGGCATCTAGCTCTGGGCACTAATCCCACTTCCAAATTTTATAATTTTCTGTAGATTTTAAGTCACAATGTCTTGTCCTCTTTTCTGTGAAAGATCCAGGGGATCAAGCAGGATAACATGAAATTCAGATAATTATAAGAGTTGGTAGAAAGGTTTCTTTCTCATGCTTCATGGGAAGATGAAGATCTGAGGCCAAACATATTGACAGTTGCAGAACTAAGCCCTGTTTTCTTAGTCAGGAGAAATCCCAAAATTGTTGAGCTCTCAATGTTCCTACAGTGTACATGTGGATTTAGGCAAGTTCAGGGCCACTATAAATGAGAAAATAATTATGCTAAATGCAAAATTAAATTGATTTTATGTGTGGGAAACTTATTCAATAAACACATGGAAAAACAGTAATTTCACCTGCTTAATCAAATATATATTTATAATAATAACTTTAAAATTTTGAGAGGAAATATGAATTTGAAGTTGACTTTGTCCTCTATTGCTTTATTTTTCAGCTTCCAGTGGAGTTTTAAAAAAAATTTTTTGCAATGATTTTCTTCCCAGCATAACTCAGGTATGTTGTAATTTTTCTACTTGTGTGTCTCTGTGTGAAGAACATGACATGCCTCCTGTGAAATATTGTGTTGCCTTTCCTCTCTTCCCAGTGCTCATCCTTGTCATGTGCCATGGCACTATATTTTTGTTCACTCTGATGTCCTATGTTCCACTTCCATTTGTTGATTTGTACTTACCATGCTTTGTATGGTGCTTCAAATTAGTAGGATTAAAGATAAAAAGACTTCACTTTTTTAAATCCCAGGACATCTTTTCTATCTGATGCTTTGTGTGTTGCTCTTTAATATCACTGTGAAGTATTTTATTGTTTGTGGAGTAAGGCAGAGAAGAAGGCAGCATGGCAGGCCTTTTTGTGAAGCTCTTCTCTGATCATCTTAGCTCCACTCTTATCTTCAGCTGATGAAACTTTAAACACGTTTTTCCTCTTTTTTTTTTTTTTTTTTTTTTTCTCTCTGTGTCTTTTGAAAACAAATCGGGCTACTGTTTTATTGGTGCGGATAAGTATGTGTCTTCTAGCTTGCCAAATAAGAAAGAGTGATCCTCATATCTGTAACAAGCACAAGTGATAGTTTTAGTAGAGTTCCTGCTAAATATCACTGTCTGGATTTAAATGTTTGGACAAAGATTAGCTGCCAGTAGAAAATAAATAGCATGAATGTTTAGTCAAGTTCTATCGTTCCTCCTGGTCAGATACTGCTTTTTTGTTTCAAAGCCCAGTATGACAGAGACACAATGCCTACAGAGAAGTCCTCTGATTTTGCTAATAATTGGATAGTTTTAAGCAAAATCCAATTCATGCCTTGGTGTACCGTCAGGAGTGAAAGAAAAGAGAGTTAAATCTAGGGATAGATCGTTAGATGTGTACTTTACAGCCCGTTTAAAATTGTCTGTAAAGTTGGGGTCACGGCTTTCAAAAATACAAACATTCAGTCACTAGAGGGAGACATGATCTCGTATAACCTAGAGCATGTCTACCACCACCAAGACATCAGTGATAAAAATTCCCATTTCGAGGAGTCTGTCATCCAGGCTGAAGTGTTACTGCCTTCAGGTGAAAGGTTGCTGATTGCTTAAACACCTGAGGGCTGTGATGACTGGAGAGAGTAAAAGAAGCCTTCGTGGCCCTGCCTGATCCTCTGCAATAGCATCAGTAATGCTTTCCTGCAAAACACACCTATGTGGGCCCCAGGGAGGAGATCGCCTTTAACTGAAGTGAGCAGAAAAGCTTTGAGCACTTCTTCAGGCAGTGCTTGTCTGTGCCAGGTTGTTCATCTTTTTCAAGAAACCTGCTGGATAAGACACCGTTTCTCACCCCAGAACAATGTGTCATGGTGGAGAAGTGGATGGTCAGTGCAGAAAACCCTCTCTCCTCAGGAGCTTTTCTAGTGTCAAAAGTGGACTGGCACTTGTTATCGGCTCCTGCCATATGCTGCCTGATGCCCATCTATTCCCCCACTGCTGCCTCTGGTCTGAGCAAAGATGCTGCCTGGGGGAAGGCAGTGAGGGAAGGAGGTGCAGAGAAGGCTCCTAGAGCATTTGTTGGCATGGATGAGAGAGGGCCTGTTTTTCTTTTGGCTCAAGACCCTTTAGGGGACAATCTGTGAGGCCATTTTTGGCTGGAGAGAGCAGTATGCAAGGCTGGATTGACAGGGTCTCACCCCAGTGATTTACTTTAAAATGAAAGCTTAGGTGCAAACATTAGAGGCAGATTTTGTGCCCACTGGAAAGTGTTTTGATCAAAGCACCAAACCCAGTGAGAAGTCTGCTCAAGTGTTATTATTCATCCAAAAAACAAACAAAGCAAGCCAAAGGCCCTGTCCACAATGGGATCAGGGTTGGGCTAGCACCAACCGTGCTGCTGCTGATAAAACCACAGGGAAACATCTCTACATCTGGAGCTTCTGTTCAGTGTTAATCCATACTGGGATGCTGTTTAATAATGTATTTAACTAGAGTACTGCAAATGTGTGGTAAATGACATTTTTTATCATTACATTAATAATAGGTGTTATTTATAGTTTATTGCCTAGAAACATTTTAGGGACTGGTGTTAATATTTCCTTGAAATAAATGTTTATGGAATCATTAACTCTGGTTTTATTTGCCATATTTCTCATAAAGCTTTTGAGTCAAGCCTTCAAGCCTGCAAGGATTTCTGATCCTATTTTCTCTGTGCTTTCTGCATTTTGTCTGTCTGTGTATTACAAAGAGAAAATTGTAGAGAGTAAGATGGAGGCAAATATTCTATATTTTAATTAAAATGCTAACATAAGAAATTATCTTATTGAGTGATTGCATTGTAACACAGCCACTTGCTCTGCCATACAGTAGTTAAGTGTGATTTGATGCTTCCTCTAGAATGCTTCCTATTCTCCAGGGCTTATACTGCAGCCAAAAAAAAATCCCTTTAAGCTGAAACTTGGCACGCAAAATCTCAGCTAAACTTCAGTGCTACTTGAAACTTAAAATACAAAACTTTGTTTTCCCATATTCAAGTTGTTTTGAGACATTACACCTGGCAGTTCCTTGTATTGTTTCTTTGTGGAGTGACTGGAAAACTCAGTGTCTTTCTGATATTAAAATTAAATATCACTGGGCATTAATGTGGAATGGGAATACATTACTGCTGACTGTGGAAAGGTTTAGATTGGATATCAGTGAAAAATCCTTTACTCAAAAGGGTTGACAGGCAATGGAACAAGCTGCCCGGGGAAGCAGTGAAGTCACAGTCTCTGGAAGTGTTTAAAAGATGTGTAAATGTGGTGCTTAGGAACATGGTTTACTGGTAGATTTGCTAGTGTGCTTGTTGATGGTAGGACTTGATCTTAAAGGCCTTTCCAACAAAAATAATCCTATGATTCTATGGGCCATATGAGTTCTGGATGGTCACGCATATATCACTGCACATGGTGAAAAAGTGAATTTTTTTTTTTTTTTTTTTTTTTCTGATTTTGTCTGTGTTGCCCTCAATAAATCTATAGTTACTTACATGTAAATGGTTTCTGAAGCAAGACAAGTGTGTTGCTGAGCACATCGCCTGCTCCCATGCCACTGACTACAGGAAGCTGGTCATAATAATAATCTAATTGGCCAGCTGGATTTGGGTGAATTTTCAATCTTTAGATGTAAAATGTATTCAAACATGTGGGAAAAGTGACTCAAGCCTTCTGTAACCTGAGGTTACATAAAGATTGATTCTAGCACCTCTTGCACACTTTAGGCCAACAAGTACTCTCTCTCTCTCTTTTTTTTTTTTTTTTTTTTTTTTTCCCCAGTAAATTGCATACCTGACTGAGTTTAAAAAAATGTAGTTTCAGATGACTGGAAAGTGTTTTCTAAAAAAAATTTTCTTCTGATTTTATTTATATTCACCCTTATGAAATGTCTTTGCATATTAAAAAATGAAAGGGATTGTGTTAATATAACAACAATATCTATGCCTATGAGATGTTTATGAAAAAGGTGCTTTCTGATAGAAATAAGGAGAAAGAAATATTTCTTTCAGTGTAGGAAAAAAGGAACACTCAAAGTTTTTGCATTTAGTGAAGTTCTGACTGCCCTTTGGTAACAGGGAAGTAAACTCTCAGATAGAAATGTAGTAATTTAAACCAATCATAAGGAAATTCAGAAGACACACAGGACCTAACAGCAGAGGAAACTGAAAGTGGATAAATGCAATTAATTTGTTTTGGGATAATGAAGGGAGAATTTAAAATAGCCTATCCATTTCTGAGGTTACAAGTTCACTTCAATACTGATACCATTCAACACAGGTCAGCCAGAATGAGTCAAATCTGTACAAGTTTCACTGTAAAACCAATTCACTCAGTTACAGAACAGTGTGAACTTGATGATGTAACTTTATGAATCAGTGCTGTGTCATCAGCTGCAACATAGAATCAGAGAAGGGACAATAAAGAAAAGCAGAGCTATTTTTATCTTATTTTTCTTTTTTTTTTTTTAGGCAACTCTTGTGTTACATTCATAACAGTCGGGTGTTTATAGGTTAGCAAAGCTTAGGAAACCTGCTTTTGACAGCAGAGACTCAGAAACAGTTGCAGATCTTCCTGATCTACCATTTCCTTGCCTAAGTGGGAACAAAGTTGTATAAATCCAGAAAAAAAAAGCCTGAATTGCCATTTTCTACCTTTCCATGTGTCACTCATTCCTTTTCTCTATTTTGAGACACCACAAATCTAGTGAATGGAATGAAATCCATCTCTTTGATTCTATAAGAAGTGTAGCACCTTCCTGCCCTTTCCAGCAAAGTATCTTACTTATCTGCTCAGCTTTGAGGACATCAGTGACTTGAGGGTTCTTCCAGGAACCCAGATGCATGGCAAACATGGGCAGGATCTGGGCAAGCAGGAATCTGTAGGACCTTCTGCTGGGGGGAGAATGAGAGGGGGAATTAATTGTTAAAAGACAATGGGGTATAGTAATGGGCAAGAGAGTCCACTGTATTTACAAGGTAGAAGAGTGGCTACTAAAAATTGAAGCCATGGGGCCTGAATCTCAGAGATTACAGAAATCATTGGTCTGAAAGGGATGGAGTAACATTTATTCAGAAGTGGCTTTAGAGGAGTGAAACCAGGTCTGCTACCTTTAAAAGGTTAGTGTTTTAATACTTCTGAGAGTGGAATTTGTGAGCAAAGTGAGTTAATAGTACATAAGTAAAATTGGAGCCTACAGCAATTAAATTAAAAGCTAAAAAGATTTGGAATGGTAAAACTGAATACATTTTAATTGAACATAATTCTGTTGAAGACTATTAAATTACCACTGTGGAACAGAAGTAGAAAAAACATTATAATGAGTTCCTGAATGAAAATTTGAAATGGATCAACTGAAAAATTACAGGTACCCCGGTGTATGACATGCAGAGTGTTCATGATACGAGAACATGAATTATTTATGTCTTCTTTAAATGTAGAATGTAAATTTGTTTTGAATTAATTTCTATTGGGAAATCACTACACAGTAAACATAACTGTCTCTTAGGGTGGTGTTTTTTCATTATTATTATTATTATTATTTTGTCATATTTTTGTTTGGAGAAGGTAAGAAAAAATGTCAATTTTTATGGTAGTAAGTCATAGAGTTACTACTATGGTAGTAATGTAATGACTATGCTGAAAAAAAAAATGCAGTGCTTTACCTTGGGACGAAATATCCTGTAAGCCAGCCAGCTGTTACAGTAACTTCAGACACACAGACTCAAGTTTGATGTTGATGTGCTGGTGTAAAAATGTTGATATCTCCTTGTTTTTCCTACAGCAGCACAGTAAGTTGGTCGCTTGATAGAAAATGCAAAAGGGTCCAGCTGGTGCCTTGTTATTGCTATGGGTGCTGGGATGCAGAGACAGGTGCTGAGTCAGTGGTGACTACAGAATAGTCTGAGAAGAGAGAAAAAGCTCTTGTGAGTAGAGAGAGAGTTGTTAAAGGAATTACCCACCATTGCTGCTACCTTCAACTTCTTTTCTTTGCTTTTACCTGTACAAGTATGTTCACAGCAAGGAAATGTAGCACTTTGGGTGATTTGGGGCAAACATCTTTGCTAAAACAGATACATTCATAGCTTTCCTGTTAGCTTTGCTTTTTTCAAGTGGCTATTAGAGCAACATGCTAGTAAGTCTGGAGCAAAGTCACTGGTGAATTAGGTTTTCCAAGCTGTGTTTTGTACTCCAAAGTTTAAAATAATTTCAGGCACAGAGCTCCTTTTGGCTTCAGTGGGGTCTTGAGCTTGATGGTCACTGAAGTATCTTTATTTAAGACAGAGTTACCAGGACTGAAGATTTGTAGCTAGGCCTGGACTCCCAGCTCATTTCTAATGCCACTTAAGAGCCATCTTTCCCACAGGATGAACAATCATAACTTGCAGATAATGTTATGTAGCAAACAACAATTTTGTGTGGAAAGTGGAAGATTAAAGATATTAAAGGATTTTGTGACATATAATACACTACTTTGTACCTGCTTTGTACACTTGTATCCCTGACTTGAAACCCATCTGGATCTCAAGTCCTCACTAGCTGCAAACTACTTGCTGCCCATTTCTCTACCCTCTGACAATGAAAAGACGATGAGCTAAAAATATAAAGATTTTTGTTCTTATTATTTTGGAACAACTGCTTTCCCGTTTTCTGCTGTTTTCTTTTCATGGACCATTAGCAGCTTCCAAAGGCAATATCCTTTCACTGTCACACTATGCCATGGGGTGCCATTTCAACAACTTCAGACGAGGGCATTAAGTACAATTCTGGATGAGAGTCAGAGCATAACCAAATAAAAATAATAAAGGAAAGCTTGTAAGAGCAATTTGGAATGCTGTCCTGTGCGGAATTCATTTGCAGCTTAGCAGAGAGCTACCAATCACTGGTGATCAGTGCAATACTCCACAGCACCTTATTTAATTGTAAAGTATTTCATACCCTAAGAAACATCACTGTTCATTCGCTTTTCCTTTTTCGGTGATCATCTTAGCTGAATGCTGAGCAGTGAATCAGTGGGAGGGTAAGAAAATTCATGTTTCTAATTCAAGGAGAATAAAAATTGACTTCTTGTTGTTCCTCTCCCTTCCCCCTTGCAATTAATCTGGAATTATGCTTTTCTTGGGATAGTTTAAGGGGAGGAAAAAAAAAAAAAAAAAAAAAAAAAAGAAAGAAAGAAAGGAAAAAAACCAAAACAAAATGGGAGGGAGGGAAAAAAATCCACATAATCCTTTGGTAAATAGCTCTTAATGCACCAAGGCCAGATTCTGGTGGACATTACATACAGGTGCAAGCCAAAGCATCTAAGACTGGGGCAGAAACAATTTCCTTTATCTCACACCCAGGGATACAGAGGAAGGGCCATTCTGCAGGTCCTCACAGCACCCCATGCTTAGTGGAGGAGTCAGGCTACCTACATTTATTGAAATATCCCCTAATTTGTCACAGACTGGTACCAGCTTTTGCATTCGGTAGTGGAACAAATCATTCATCCTTTCTAGTGGGGAGAACCTTTTAGGTGCACAATGAATGGGGCTGTTCAGAGCTGGAGTCAAGGCAGCCGCTGACTCTGCTGCTGCATTCCCTCTCTGCACCTCTTTGGTGGTAATGGATATGCTACTTAGCAAGCACTGCTTGGAAGTGTGCTGTGGAGATCCATGTAGAGCTTCTCAGTTGGAGAGCAGATCAGTCAAGAGGCTTAAGCATAGGACTGGGAGGTAGCTGGGATGGTTGCTGTCTTGGCTATGCTGATAGATCACATTGGGCTAGGTGCTTAACATCTGTGTACTTTGCTTTCTCCTTCTGTAAAAGGAAGCTAATTTCTCTACTAGTAGGTGCCAAAGTTTTCTCCAGTGCTTCTCTGTGTAATTATATCTTAATGCCAACATAGAGGTACTGGGAGACTTTGTGAATGTTTGTAGAACACTATGAACTTATGTTGGGCTAGGTGTTACGTTTTACCAACTCCTAGCTACTAGAGCATTTGCATTTAACTTGTGCCTTATGTAAAATAGTTTTGTACTCCCTAATATAGTAGGAATTTCCCCTTGACATGATAGGCTAGACAAGGGTGTCCGGTGCTGGAGTAAAAGGCAGAGTGAGCATAGGAGCAGAGATGCCAAAGCTGTAGAGAGAAGGCTAGGGCAGTCATTTCCCTTTCTCAGCTCCATCAAAGTAGTACAGATTACTGATTATAATGTGGTGGTTGGTTTTTTTTTTTTTTCTCTTACCCAATTTTTTTCCCATCCTTTTTCTAACTCATGCAGACTCTCAGGATCTTCAGCACCCCTTGACACAAAGATCTACAGCCTAACCATATCCTATGTGAAGAAGTATTTCTTTCAGTTTATTTTGAACCTGTTATTGATAGTTTTATCTCATATGTCCTGCTTCTTGCAGCAGAAGGCACAACAGAAGATCATGCCCTGTATCACAACAGCACTTGTGGTTTTATAGATTTCTTGAGATACCCACACCATCATCCCATGCCAAGATAGAAGCTTCCTAGTCTGTTTAGTCATTCAGCTTACAAAAAAGTGTGTCATATAAAAGCTGCATCCTACTCTTGACCATCCTTGCCAACAGTCTCTTCAGCTCTTCAGTTCTACCATATTCTTTTAAAGGAGGGGGGACTGGAGTTGCAAACAGCCTGCGTAGGATGAGCACATTCTGGGTATCTAAAGTGCTATACATGTGTCTTTGGTTTGTCAGCCATGGGCTTGCATTGCAATTATTTCAGGGGTGGCAATAAAGTTGCAGGTGCTGGGGGTACACCCGAGTCCTGGCATTGTGTGATAGAACAGATATTTACCAGGGCTCTAAGTCTGAGCATGAGAGGAAGGAGCCATCCAGACCAGCATGGCTTCCTCTCCATTCTTCCTTGTTTTCCTGTCTGCCTGCTCTATGTTGCCCCCCATTTTATTCGTCACCTTGGATTGTTTTCCTCTAATTGTACATTTGCTAGAAAAGCAAAAAGCCTATCTAAAACTGCTGGACTGAAAATGAAATATAGGATGGCTGCAGGCTATGTTTTTCTTTGCTTGGAAGCACTGCCATGATAATTGTTTTTACAGAAAAGAAACTACTACCCTGGAAAAACAACAACAACAAAAAACAACAACAAACCACAAAAAACAAACCACAAAAAAAGGAAACAAAACAAAGCAAACAAACAAACAAAACAAAGTAAAACAACAACAAAAAATACACAACCAAAAAAAAGACAAATCAAAAATCCAAACTCCCTCTGTGTCTTTGAACCTACCATAAGCTATTGCTAGTAATTATAGAAACTGACTGCACAACAATTCAATTTGACTTAACTGGCAATTTTTTTAAAGATCAAACACAATAAAAACAGAAAACGAACTCAGAGCACAGGTTCTAGAGATGTTAAATTTCACTTTATGAAAAAGCTGTAAACTTTCATTCAGTGTGTTAGTCTGTAATTCACTTCAGTTGTTTATATTTTTTTTCTTCTTTTCTGATATAGCAGTGTGGAAATGTGCTGCAGTGTCTGAAAGAAGACTAAGCTGTGCCTGTTCCTCTCAGTCCTGTCTGACAGAAATATTTCACAGCAAAAGATTACGAAGAGGGAGAGAGATCATCTGCTAGTCTTATTACTTTATTAATGGCCACAGGGTTGGGCTTTTCTTTACATATTTTTTTTTAAATGAGTAGTAATTCTAAATGGCAAATTCTTTTGTTCTCCCCAAACATTTAAGAAAACTGTGGTCTACTAGATAGACAAATCCTTTTTGAGCTACAAATTTATCCACTGTGGGTTTAACTTTAAACAGATTAGTAGTTCCCTTTAAGTCAATTGAGCTTTAGTGGGTATTACAGAAAATTAAGCCATCTGTACACACTACCAGTGAGATGATTTAATTACACAATGTTCTGATATGGTAAGAGAACAATTTATATTAAGTCAATGTTTATTTATTTGAGTGTGAGCTGAGGATTGTATATTATAATATACAGATATTATACAAGGTGATGTGATGACAGAATGAAGTGATTTATACTGTAAGTACCTAAGGGATGTAAATCTATGTACACACTTAACTTCTGCAGATCCTTACTTGATCTTTTAAGAGTTCAATCCCATCAAAGCATCTAGTCCCAGCTGCTTGGAGAATAGAGCTGGTCATGGAGAGTGGCCAGAGATTATATGGGCATTTATCTGGGAAGGGTGCTGAAGGGGACTTGGTGTGCAGGACCTAGATGTGCTGGTTTGGGCTGGAGTAGTGTTAGTTTTCTTCACAGTAGCTGGTATGGGTCTGTGTGTTGGATTTGTGCAGGAAACAATGTGGATAATGCAGGGATATTTCAGTTATTGCTGAGCTGTGCTTATACAAGGTCAAGGCATTTTCTGCTTCTTACTCCATCCAGGAGGCTGAAGATTCACAAAAAAATGGGAAGGGACACAACACAGGCAGCTGACCCCAGGTAACCAAAGGGATATTCCATACCATGTGATGCCATGCTCAGCAATAAAATGGAGAAGTTTGGCAGGGTGGTGATCCTTGGGTGGTGATACACAGTTGCTTAGATTTGCATCACTTTCTTGGATTTTCCCTCTCCTTGTTATTTTCCTTTTCAATACAATCTATTACTATTGCTATTACAATTACCCTTACTATTACTACTTCTATTTTATTTTACTTCACTTAAGAAGTCAACTTAGGAAGGACTAAACTTATCTCAGTCCATGAGTTTTTCACTTTTAGCTTTCCAATTCTCTTCCTCCTGAATGCTGCTGCAGCTGCATGTTGCTTAGTTGCCAGCTGGGGTTAAACCACACCACCAGGGCACAGTGCAGTTAGTTGATGGTTCCTAATGGAAGTTTTCCAGTTGACACAATTTACCACAGCTGCAGATGAGGCAGAAAATCAAAGAGTCAATCCACTCATCCAATGTACCCAATGCTGTGGAGAATCTAGTCTAGATTTGACATTAGTCCTTAATCAGCATCAGAAACCAGACTGCATTTTGTCTAAAAGAGTTAATTCAAGAAAGATGAGTATGTGAAGATGATTTTAAGCTATATTTGAACTTCCTTAGTCCTAGAGCAGGTGCACATTGAAGACTATTTCAAGCAGCTTGGCTTCATTTGACCTATCTAGTCTCAAGTAGATAATTTTGCTCTCCTTCTGAGTCATTAGTCCTCAGAGTTCGTGGGACTCTAGGTTTGTTTTCTATACTATATCCCTACATTTTGATGCTGCTGAGTAACCTGTTGGAGTGTGGTTTTATCCTGAATCAGAGGTACTGCAGGTAAGTTCTGACCTCATGTGGTGATACATACATATAGTGCAATGTCTTTGGGATTTTTTCTTTAACATCTCATTGCTTTATGGAGAAAAGAACCACAAGAATGTGAAAACAGCTCTCCCATACTGTCGAGACAGCATTTAAAACCTATAGGCCTGATCTGTCAGTGCCTTTCTGGGTACAGACTTTTCAATGAGAGCAGCATCATGCTGCACGCTCCCTACACTGGTTAGAAAGAAGGAGGGAGGAGAGCATTTGAGACTGATGCAGCATGAAGCTGCAGGAAGCATTGAGTAGAAAATGGCAGGAGCTGCCACAAAATCTAGCTTTTCACGGTCAGTTTTATCTCTACTTCTCTGGGAAGAGGTTGATAGCAATGGGAACAGGACTAGACTTTTTTGACCATATTTTTTACCTGTCAACTGGCAACAACAAAGTGATTCATCTGGTATGTTCATTGAGCAGCAGAGAACCATGCAGCCTGATTCATAAGATACAGGAACATAAGGGAGGATGTGTTGTTATCTATCAAAATTCACCAAGGGAGCTGTGGGAGAAGGTAGCAAAACTCTAACTTAAAGACTGTGAATGGAGAGGTTCCCACTTTATGGATACATTATTCCCAAGGCAGATGTAGATATTTGTGTTCTTCTGATGAAAAATATCTCAAGGCAGCAGGCAATAGCATACATGACATGGAAGTTACTCAATAAAAAATTAGATTTGTTGACATAATGAGGATACTCAGTCAACCACAGAAAACTCTGTACTACCCAAAGCACTTTCCCGACAGGGAAATTTTAGGACAGTCAGGTCCTAAAAATAGTGCTCCTCATTTAGTGGCTTAAAATGGCAAGACAATTTTAAGCACCCAGGTGGGACTTTCTTTGAGATTGTACAAACCTGGAGCATTCACCTTACTCTCATGCTGACAGTATTTCATCCCGTAACCCATTCTTTTTGATTTCTTTCAAACTGGAAGTACCACAGAGAGGAAAAAAATCATTAGCATTTGCACTTCAAAGGAGTAGAGCAGTCTGTATTCACAGGCACAAAAAGAATTAAATGTTTGCATTATTTTTTTCAAGGTTCATGGAATGCTAAGTATGATTTTCATTATAAGTTGTTGTAATTTGTTTTTGTTGAAAGTTACTGACATTTTTTTAATGACCAAATCTGGTTTAATATCCATAACTTGGTTAGTCCAGTTGCTGAACAAATGAAAGTCTGGAAGTTTGGACCCAGGTATGGCTTCATTGTTAGTGAAGATAATGTAAATGCTGAGTTGCATAGGCTTATTTCCCCCCCTTCCAATTACACCTGGCTTTAAAAAGAATTTTCTTAGTTTGTCTGGGTGGTTCCCCTAACCTAAATATTAATTTATTTTCCCTGTACATTAACATTGCCCCTGGCTAAGGCAGCTGCATAGTGCCAATGAATATGCAGGGTACAGAGAAGAAACTTCCTATTTTCTGGGGTTTTTTTGCTCAGATATGAAGGTTCCATTTTTTTTTATTTCATGTGGAAGTTGAAAGCAAATGGTAAGAGAAAATCATTACCCCAAACCATACAAATATTTAGCCCTATTGATTTTCTTACCAAGTTTAACTTATACCTGTCCAGAAAACTGGACCATTTAACCCAGAATCTTGGCTGGACTGAGTCAGTGTTGCTCTGCTATCTTCAGGAGATCTGTAGGAGCTACAGTCCTTGCTTTCTGTCACTTAACCACAACTGAGGATGCTACCATATCTTTTATGGATAAATGATTTCAAGATGTTCAGAGATGTACTTCTGCCAGTGAGTCAGCACAGTGGGAAGCAACTTGGACATGGTGTATCTGTGCCTTTTCATTTGTGTTATTGAAATATTTCTTGTTCCTCTGAAGGGATTGACTCTCAACAGTGGGAAGCAACTTGGACATGGTGTATCTGTGCCTTTTCATTTGTGTTATTGAAATATTTCTTGTTCCTCTGAAGGGACTGACTCTCAACAGTGATCATGCACTGTATGGGTGGCATAGCTGTAAATCCAAGGAGGTTATGTAGGCAGAAGTGGTGAGCAGATAGGACAATGGTTTGACACATCCATGTAAAGTTATGTTTGAACTTCCTGGCATATTGCTCTTTTGTAACTCCTTCAGGGTTAATAATGTTTGATTCAAGAAGGTTGTTTGCTTTTTAATACTGGAGTTTTGGATATTCTCTAAGCTGTTGGGCTTTTGGGGTAGTGACATGACATCTAGTAATACCGGCTGCTCATTTTCCTGGGCTTTTTGTTTTATTGTTTGTTTGTTTATTTGTTTTTGGTGGGGTTTTTTGCTTTTTTTTTTTTTTTTTTTTTTTTTTTTGGCTCTACATAAAGGTTGACAATATAAGCTTAAATTAATACAAAACAAAGAACTGTTGAAAATTCACTTGTGATTTATGTTATGACCTCACTCAAAGTGCTCTGGAAAGTAAACCGCAATTTACCATGTGTTATTATATTATTCAGGTGTTGTAAAGAGCTCCATTAAAAAAAAAATGCAGATAAATAGTCAACCAATAAAAGGCAGTATTTCCTCTTTAATTAAACATTTATGTGCCAGAGATGGCACCATAATGATCAGAAATGCTCTGTAGCAGCCTTGTATTTCCTAAGGCACCATAGCTTTCATGCTTGGACATCTTACGTTTCATAAATGAATTTTCTTTTTACTATTCTATTGTGATCAGAATAGGGTACTCAGGGTCTCTTCCTATAATTTTTTAATAACCAGATGGGATTTGGAGCTTATTCTCCAAATTTCTTATTTCATGCTGGGTGCTGTCATAACCCAAAGGCTTCTGTTCACACTCCTCTCATACACAGCACTTATTATGAAAGATGTAGCTCCAGCATTCCAGAGCTAACTGCAAATGAACACTTTGGCCATTAATGAAAATTCATTCTCAGGGGCACCATGTAAATTTGTTGAGTCAGGTCTTAACACAACAACCAGTGAAAACCGAACTGGACACAGCCCCTACTTTGGGAGAGACTCTAAAGGCCATACAGCAGCTGGCAAGGCAGCTGGGGCTCATGGAATCCCATCTGAAGTCTGGAAGCATGGAGGACAAGTAGTCCATGTGAAATTTCATGAGCTTCCCTCATGCCCACATCACCATAGGAGAATCAGAGCTTAAGTCAATCCAGCAGTTCAGCTATCTGGGATGCATTATTTCCTTGGATGCCATGATCAACAAAGAGATAGGCAACAGATTAGCAGAGGCATACAGAGCATTCAGAAGACTTCAGAAGAGAGTCTGGAGCAATAAACATTTTTTGAAGAAAAGTACCAAGATTGGTACTTTTTTGAAGAAAAGTACCAAGATTGGTGTCTACAGAGCCATTGTACTGTCTACTTTTATATGGGTCTGAATCATGGGTCATCTACCACCACCACCTGCGACTCCTCTAACACTTCCATCAGTGCTGCCTCTGTACAATCCTAAACACCCATTGGACTTACTATGTTACCAGTGTCACTGTGCTTAACATGCAGGGGTCACCAGTATAGAGGCCATGCTACTGAGGACACAGCTGTGCTGGGCAGGGCACATCTCTGGGATGGAGGATCAGCTCCTCCCTAAGATTGTGCTCTGTGGTGAACTTGCCACCGACTGCCGCAACAGAGGAGCCCCAGAGAGGAGATACAGGGACTCCCTGAAACAATCCCTCAGCTTTTGCCATACTGACTGCCATCAGTGCTCCACTCTGGCCTCCAGTCGGGAGTCATGGAGACACCATCCATAACACTGCTGCCTCCTTTGGGAACACAGTAGAATCAGTCTCAAGAAGAAAAGACAGCACAGAAAGAGCCGTGCCTTGGCTGTCCCCTCACAGGAGACTTTCTGGTCTTCAATTTGCCTTTTGCAACTGCACTGCCTGTCCCACATTGGCCTTTTCAGCCATCAGCATGGGGAGAGCCCTTCTGAAATCTTTGTTTGCAAAGCCAAGCCATGATGATGATATATGTCAAAAGAACAAACCTAGCAACTTAAACTCAACACCTGAGAAACAATTTGTCTAGTAAACTTTCTATTTCTCTTCCGCCCATCCAAGAAACTTTTCCTTTAAAAGATTTCGTGTAAAAATTTAAGACCAATGAAGAATATATTTTTTCTGATCACTGCTTTTTCTGATCACTGTTTCTTCTTATCACTCCAGAAGAACTGGAGTTCTACTATTTTTTCTCTTTTGAGGGTTTTTTTGAGGTGTTTACCTTAGGGTATTTGTTTCCTAGTCAGCAGATACCTTTTCATTATATTTATTTTACAGCAGACTATTCAGTGTTCTTCACCTGCCAGGTTTTCCAGAGAACTTCCGAAGGCTGGAGTAGGAAAAGGTTTTCCAAAATCAGAAGCTGCAGTGAACATGCAGGTGAGAAAGAGTTTCTTTTTCAAATTTTCAGGGCTTTGAGATTCAGTCTGAAAGAGGCAATCACTTATCAGTGTTTCCATGGTAAGAAATACGATTTTTTTCCTAAACTATGAGCATTGCATATAGAAGCTGCTGAATAATATCAAACTGCTGTATTCTTTAAATTCTGGAAGTAGTGTTCCTGTGACAGCTTTAGTGCAGTTATTATAGCAAGTACAGACAATGTGATGACTTGATGAAATAGGTAATACCAATGGTAGGTGGTCCTCTGTTCCAGACAGAGGAGAACGTCCTGGAAGGCACTGATTGAATTCTTGGCTCTGTAGCAATCCTTTTATGTGACCATGGAGAGGATGTTTCATTTGTCAGTGATTCTGTAAGAAGCAAATGCCTTACTCGGTGCTCCACAATAAAAAAGGAAACTCGAAGAACAATAACATAACATAAGAATATAACATATAACAAATAACATAACAAATTTTATTGTTTCAAGAGGCTGACTCAGTTCAGTGAGTAGCATGATGAACTCTGAAGGGCATGTACTTCATGACGCTGTGTGTGGTCTGAAATCTTATACAGAGGCAGATTGAAATTCTGGTATTTTAACGAAGCTTTAGGTTTGAGGTATAATGCACTGTCATATTAAATGACAGTAGTGAGTTATTTCTCCAATTTACAAGTTCCCATAACACTGTAAACAAAAATTAAAAAGCCCTACCCTTGGAAGACTTTGAAAAAGAATCAAATCACACAAAAAACATTGTATTTGTGAATAGCCTAAGTAGAAGAGTTGCAATATTATCACAATAATTTCAGAGTAAAAAGATAAAGCTAGAAAGCCAAGTATTCCATAATGAATGCAGCATATAGCTTTTAAACAGGGCTAACATATGGACCACTAATGTGAATGTGAATGCAAATTAGATACTTTTGATTGCTTGAAATAAAGTCAGCAGAATCCAGGCTTCAAAAAGCAAACTGTGTGGATTTAACTACCTGAGTGCCACAGAAAGAATCCTGTTCCTAAAATATTTCCATATGAAACAAGGTAATGAAGCTAATTAAGCTAATTCTAAAAGCAAGCTGCCCTACATAACTTGAAGATGAATTACATGTTTTCTCTGGGCCTTTTTTTTTTTTTTTTTTTTTTTTTAATTTTAAATTTATCTGAGTTTTACAACCCCAGTTTAACCTTTTGAGGTTATTCTGCTAATTCTGTCACCCGAAACTACAGGTGCTTTACAAGATATCTGTAATTTTTAGAAGTGATAGAGCTTACTACAAATATGTGCTGTTAAGGAGAAGCAGCCCAACTGGTGCCGGCTGGAATAAGCAGACACTGGGAACTCCTCAGCTCATAAAGTATGATATAGCAGGTAGAGTGATAGGGCTTCTGACATATTCAGGTAAATAAAAGATCAGGAGTTGGTCAATACTTTGGAAGTTCTGGTTTAACATAGCTCAGTGGGATGTACCCTGTACCCTACCTCTCTGGTCTGCAAACAATAGGAAGACCAGAGTAGTAGTCATTTTCTCTGTGAGCCTTTGCCTTGCAAAATCATCAAGCTCTTCTTGACTAGAAGTTAAAAACAAGAGGGCTTCCTTCCATTCTGTGTCTGGTGTGGCTTGCCCCTGGGCAGCAGCTATGTCATACCCTCACTGCCAGCAGCAGTTTGCTGGTAAAGCATCTTCTGATGGGTGCCCAACAGGGCTGCATAGCCTGCAACAAGAAGAGCAACACCAGCCAGTGGGTTCTGCGATATCTCCATGTCCTGCTTGCCTGATTTGCAGCAAAATCTTAGACTCTACCAGAAGAGTCACTTTGACTTTATTCACCATACATCCTGGTCCCACAATAGTCCTCTGTCAAGCCATCCCTCCCTCATCCAGGGACAAGGGGCTATGCTCCAAACCTCTATCCCCTGCTGTGAAGTGCCCCTCACAGCTAGTGTTGCTTTACAGATCCCAAACTGAAGTTTAAGGGAAGAGGAAAGTGACTAACTGAGCCCATTTACATCTTTGCCAATCACTTGCCAATTTGCAAATATGTGAATTAACGCATTCTGAAATTTGCATAAATTCACACATGGAGCTGTGCAAGACTTGGCAGCTATGAAACAAAAAAGAAAAAAAAATGTATTAATGGCTATGCAAAAAAGGAAGGAAACTGGTTTCAGAATATAAATGTCTTTATGACTACATGAAGAATAGGGAAATGGCTTTTGAACTTAAGCTTGCTTGTCAGATTCAGAACTGGTAAAAATAGAGGCAACTCTGTTAGTATCACTACCACTCGTTTATGTAAGTCCTGAAACTGGGCTTCATGATTCAAAACAATGGCTTGGGCCCTCTTGGGGAAATCATAAAAAGAGCTGCAAAGACTAGGAAGAAGAATCGTTGCAAAAAAAGAAATATAGCACACAACTCATTGACAACGCAGTGACTACTGTTAAGTGTTTATTTTTTTTTATTGAGGGGGGCACGTTGATGGTTGGATGTGGTGATCTTAGAGGTCTTTTCCAGTCATGACAATTCTGTGATTCTGAGTTTTAGGGTTTCTCTATCCCAATCACTGCATGTTTCATGCCAGCGTTAGTCACCCTTAGCTTCCCACTTGCACTCTGGAAATTCTTTTGGCTAAAGCAAATGGTGTTTCTAATTTATGTCTGTGTGAAAATTTAGAGCCTGAAGGGCCTCCTGGACCACTGCTGTTGCACTCGTGTTCACATGTGGGGCTTAGCTAGTGAGACTGTAGCCTGACTTGCAGGTTTCCTCCAGAGAGATCCCTGAGAGCAATCAGGTGTTTGGTGTTTGCAGCTAGATCACCTCAGCTGGTGATAAATCTTATCTGGGACCATTTCTTCTCTTCTTTTCAGAAATGTGAGATGCCTGGAAGGGGTAGCAGTTTCTCCTTCTCCACAGGGTGCTAACTCTGAAGAAGTCGTTTGCATCATCACCTAATTCAGGGATGGAGGCTTGCGGGCAGCCAGGTAATGCATAATCCTCATTGTATCTTCCTAAGTGCTTTTCTCTTCAGATAGTTGTGTCTCAGCAGGCAAAATTGGCTGATAATGTCAATGAATGCCAACCACTCAGGCAATGTCAGTCAATACCACACATTTTTATTAGCAGAGGCATAACCTCTGTGGGTAGGCAGGACAAGGAGTGATTTATGTCACATGGGTACAAGGGGTAGCTGATAGTATTTTACGCTAACAGAACTGTGCTTTTTTTGGTACATTCTGCTTTACTGTAAAGGCTGGATTAATCACTATCAAAAAAAACCCACGTTATCACTGAAAAAAATACAAAGTGCTCTTCTAGTCCCAGGTTCTGTTATTGTTGCACAAATTACTTCATTAATGGGTCTGATCTCTGTTGTCTGGGTCACAATCCTCTTTGAGAAATCCAGTGATGTATCATCAGTGTGTGTGGTCACAGAAATCTTTTTTTGAAAATACCTTTTCATAAGTAACAGCTTTTTTGACTGGAATATAAATGATAAGTTTGGGTGGAGTTTTCTGAACTCTTAAAAAGCAAGAAAAAAAGTAAGGAAAGTCAAACTTGCTGTTATTAAAAAAAATTCTATTAAATTGCCTTGGTTTTGTAAAATTATTTTACTGAGATTAAAAAATATTTTTTATTTGCCTTGGAGAAAATATACCAGCTTTTTACTAAACAAGTGCTTTATGTGTAATGCCAAGGCATGTACAGCCTCATCTGCCCACAGCAATGATGAGGGGAATCCCATACTGCTGATACTGTGAACATGTAAAGTCTAGTTTATAGATAGAAATGCTCCAAATTTTCAACAGTGCTAATATATCTGGGCTCTGGAGAACAGGTCTTAGAAGGAGAGGCTGGAGGAGCTGGGGCTGTTCAGCCTGAAGAAGAGGAGGTTTTGGGAGACCCTATTGCCCTCTACAACTACCTGAAAGGAGGCTTTAGTGAGGTAGGTGTTAACCTCTTCTCCCCAGTGATTAGTGATAGGACAAGAGGTAATGGGTTCAAGCTGTGCCAGAGTAGGTTCAGATTAGATATTAGGAAAAATTTTTTCGCTGAAAAAGTGGTGAAGCATTGGAATATCTTGCCCAGAGAGGTGGTGGAGTCACTATCCCTGGAGGTATTAAAAAAATGGATAGATGTGGTGCTTCAGGAGATGATTTAGTGGTTAAGGTGGTGTATGACTGACAGTTGGACTTGATGATCTTGAAGGTCCTTTCCAGTTATTCTATATTCCAAACCTGAAGAGGATCTGATGGTGTGCAATGTCCTACCCAGAACAGGAACATGTTATGCAAAAGTAGTCATGCAAATATTCATATTTGGGATGGTAAGATCTGGGCAATTGGCTTTTGCCTATGTTTTATTTCTTATCCTCTGAAAATAGAGTCTCTGTCCTTCAGAGAGGAAGCAAAGATAATGGGCCTGAGACAGACGATGTACACAGTCTCGCCTTACTCCAGACTTCCCAGGTGGTCTGAAGCAGGTCATTTATCTTCTCTGAAACTTGGCTGTCAACCCACCTAAGAAAAATACAGTGATAAAAATAATTCCATTAGAGCTATGTGGGTTGCTCAGAATCTGTTATCATAGATGTGATGTGAATTAAAACTATTGCAGAAAAAAGTGTGACTGGCCAAGTGTTGTGCATAATCTCCATATCCTTTAAGTAGCAGGTTACCTTTGGATAAAGATTTCTTGTCCAATTTTTTTTAAGCAACGAGGTGCCAATGGGTCTATATAAGGCTTTCAGGCTTTAAGACTTTGCTGCTTCTCCAGGCTTTTTAAAACACAGAAGATATGTTTTGCAGTTAGGCCCAGGAAGCATCCTATCTGCTAGCGAGGCACATAGCAGACATGGAGCTGCTGTGCAACCACTTAAAATACTGATCTATAACAATTTTGGAAATCCCATATGTAATCTTATCTGTGAGAGAAAATACAGTATCATTCTGCTGAGACACCAAATTTCCCTGCATGTAGACTTTATCTGAGCTGAACAAGGACATACTAGGTAGCAAAGTGGGTAATCAACTGGATGGATCTAAATAAGCATCTTCCCAGCAAATATCTGGGGACAGTTATCAAATACTGTTCTGTGCTCAGGCTCCCAGCTGAGGCTGTTTTGCAAAGGATAAAAAGTGATTTGTTCCCATAGCAGGAAAAAATTATTAGGCTTGAGCAATGCTGGAAGTCTTCTAGGCATATGGGGCCATGGGAGCACAAGGTCAAAGGCTGACCCAAGGTGAGCAACCTGAGAAAGCCTTTTTAGTGGGCTCCTGCTCTTCCTTAAGGGTGAAATTTCTGTGAGGCCAGTAACACCACCATAATTACCATTTTTTAGAGAGCAAGGAAAGAAAGGCACACAGTCAAGCACTCCAATGTCTGCTTTAACATTTTGGCTGCCTCCTGGTCTGTTGATTTAGTTGTGAAAAACAGAAGGTCCAAGCGGGGGTGATGGTCACCTTAGTTCCCTTTGCTCTGCTGTGCTGAGTTGCTGCATGTGACCAGCCCACCAGGTCTGGCACTCTGGTCTGCAATAACTCCTTGCTCTAAGGTTTCTGTAGTACCAGATGTGCAATGTAGCACCCAAAGCAATTCTTCTTTTTCTCTTTCTTTATTCTGTTTCATCTTGTCTGAGATACAAAAGACTGCATTTTGATAAAGCACAAAAGAACATATTTACAGTAGCTTTACATATTTATTAAAGGCATTTCACATTTTTTTGATGCTTTAGACTGTCACAGTGAGAATATTTTAAAGAATATTTCTTCTTTTGTATTTCAGCACTGGCCTTTCCTGTCTTGATTGCAATTAGAGACAATAAGGGTAAGAAATAGAAAATAACCAAGTACAATCTTTTACACTTCCTCAAAGGTCTATGGTCTAATTTGTTTCAAGTTCAAATAGAAGTCTGTGTCACTTCTTATTTAAAAATATTGTTTCCTTTCTCTGAATTAATTCATCCTAGAAGCAGAATTGTCTTTGGATCTTTCTCTATCCCTTTTTAACACACTCATAGAAGATATAATACTCTAGTGACTCCATGAGCTTTTGAACAGTTGCCTGTAGTTTAGAGGTCTACTTAGTTGAATGTCTTTAGTTTCTGGAAATAATGAGTGTTCACACTTCACTTGATCTCTCTGTATCCAGGTTGGACTAAGTGATTACAAGAGTTCTCATCCAAAACGGGCATTTATTTTGATATTTGAATTCCATGTCTAGCCATGCAGGGAAGTGCTGAACTGACATGGAGCACAGAGGAAACTAATCAAACTGTGGGAATGAGTCGTTGTGTTTTATATGAAGAGTGAGCCAAGTACATTTCCTGGACAGAAATATTTGCACACCAGTTGCCCAGTAAGCACATGGTAATTGGGGAACATCAGAAATGCTGCACGTACACAGATAGCCTTCGTGGTAAACACTGTATGAATTGGATATATCCCAGAGGTGACAGACAGTCCTTTACAAAGCATATGCTAGGGCAAAAATTTATATTTTACCCACAGAGAGAAGGCAGGTCTGAGGGGACCCCTCCTTGGAAGTTTTCAGGGCCAGGCTGGATGGAGCTTTGAGCAACCTGGTCTAGTAGAAGGTGTCTCTGCCTAGGGCAGGGGGGCTGGATCTCCCTGGTCTTTAAGGTCCCTTCCAACCCAAACCATTCTGTGATAATTCTATGTTCTGAAGGCTAGAGTAGCTTTATGTGAACACCAAATGTAGGATGGTTGGTGGTTTTTTTCCAAAAATTTAACTTAAGGGTGACACTTGATTGTTTATTGAGTGAAAGTGCCTTTTTAGTCTTTGAAAGCAAAAAATCACCATGTGGAGACAAGTAAAAAATGGCAAGAGGGCTTGTTTGTGCTGTTTCATTCTAGGCACCTAGAACTGTATCTGTGCAATTTAAATTTTAAAGTTAACATATTTTTAACTTAGATATAACAAATGTCAAATGAAAAACTACTGGCGTCCTTACTGAAAACATAGGATGTAGGAGCCAGAAAGTTTCTTTAAATCTCTTGTATAAATGATGGCACTGCTATTGCTGACATTACTATGTGAATTATTGAGACACTTGCTAATAAGAGGTGACTTGAGTCCTCTAGAGGCATTTGGCAATAAACTTGATATCTTCTCTATATTGCAGATAACTTTGGTCTAATGTATACACTCAATACGAACAAGTAGTGTGGTCAGCTGTATCCACAGACTGGGTAAATTAAGATACTAAGGAGTAATTACCTGTACTGTGACCTTTGACGTATATCTTCCACCTTTGCAAATGGCACCTTGCAGGCAAAAATGTCTATTTTAATGTGGGATTTTAGGCTTAAAAAGCATGCCAGTATGAAATGTCTGCTGTGGTATTGGGGAACTATGATCTCGAACTCTCACAGCTCTACGAGTCATTGCTTTGCTTACTGTCTCATACCAGTTAAACCTATGCCCTAGCTATGCCATCAGAGTGGACAGAGCAAGTTCAAGGTAGGTTGTACAAAGCAGCACAGCTTGAGTTCATTTGTCAGAAACTGCTGGCAACCATGTTTGCCTACAAATATACTTCATTATTTTATCTAAGTTCAGTGGTTTGTAATCTTTCAACCTGAGCTTGCAAGCAGACTGTTGTGTGCTGCCCTAAAAGCACAACAACCTGCAAGGACCCTGCACTGATGCAGTGATGCTGTAACAGTACCTCAAGGGGAGTTTCTTTCCCAAACCTTCTCCCAGAGAAGGATGTGTAGGTCATACTCTAGCAGTGAACAAGCTCAGACCTGGCAAGGATGGGCCACTGCAATGCCATAGAAGATGTAGAAGCATCACAGGCTTTGCTGAGAAGAGGATTACAGCAATGTGGGGACAGTTATTGAGGCACCTGCTTGTAAGTTGGGCCTTGCAATGTAAGAAGAAATTTTCTGTTCAGGTGAGCTTGTGTTTATAGGCAAGACATTATCCTAAGGAAGAGGAAGCAGAAGGACTGTGCTGGTGAGACAGGCAGAGATGGAAAGGCATTGTGAGTGTTTCTAGAGTTTCCTTCCATCAGTTAGAAATGCAGAGGAAAGCAATGAAGTTGTTCTCCCACTAATTTATTTATCAGAGAGGAAAGTGAGAGAATCATTCTTATTGCTGTTCTTCAGTCCTTCAGAATTATTTCTGTACTGAGTAAGCATTTCAGGTGAAGTTAGTTACTGCTTCTACGCAACATTAGTTCTTTATTATTATGGGGTGCTTCAAGGTAAATATGCTTTTAGTATTTAATACCTGGGTTTGTTACGTTCATTAAATATTGGGCAGCTATGGTGGCTTTCCAAACTATTCACAAACAAGTGTTACTCTATCCCATCTCACTGTAGTTGTCTGACCTAAAAATTTCTGTGCCTGACTCCCTTTGCAGTGAGTCACTGGGACAAGTGAATCTTGTTCTGTAGGCCTGAATTTTGTGGAGGTTTTATTCTTTTCAGTTTTTATGCAAGTATGATTGGTAGATTTTATTTTTCATATTCCACTCTTCCCATTTTTTAACTCTATCACTAGGTAAACCCTCTCTCCAACCAGAAAGTTGGTGCTCCCATATGCTGTTACTCACAAGAAATGTTTGTACTAATTAGTTTATAAATATACTAACAGTACTTTGTATGTGCTAATTGAAATATTTGTACAAAATTGAAATAATTGTACAAATACATTTGAAGAGCTCAAATATTTGTTTATATTGATAAATGACTGAAAACTCTAGATCTTCCCTCCCCTGTAATTCCTCCCACCTTGGGAGAGAAAAAGTAAGCAGTTTTGCTTTTTAACTCTTGGAAGTTTTATGCCTCTTTCAGCACAGCCTGCAGTATAAGTTCTGTCAAGTACTTTACAGTTTTTCTGACAAAGGCAATTTTTAGTGAGACATTTTCTGGAATGAACTGAGGTAATTGTGTGAATATTGTTCTAAGGGAATGCCCAGGAGGTACTGTGGTGGGATTTGGTAGCAAACATGGCACCAGGCTGGAGGAAGATGACCTCCCATTTGAGATGTCATCACTTTCTCCTTGTCTTGATCTTGTTCTCCCTGAGCATTCAGAAACCATGAGTCAACACCTTGAAAAGGAATGGAAAATAACTGACTTGGCATGCTTTTCATTTGTCCTTATACAGTTGAACTGGCTTGCTTTTTTTTTGTAATGAGGACCATAAACTGCTCCTAATTAACAGCTGTGACTCTTAAAGATTCCCATGGCTCAATTAGCTGGACCTTTAGGAATATTATTGTGATACATTCATTATAACAGTGATATATTTGTGGGAGCTATCAGCTGCAAAATAGGTCCAGAGCTGAGGGTGTAGGAGTGAGCTTCCATTTTCTATAGGTATTTTAACCTAATGGAGCTGTAGCCTCCTTCCCTTGGTTCTTCCTTGAGAGACTTTCCTGGCTTGGGGAGGCAGCATAGTCACCTGCACCACTGCTGCATCCAACTCCAGCTCTCAGTTTGAGGCTTTCCTGCAATATCCTCCCTCACATTGGCTTTAAAGGATCTCCATTCTTGGCTGTACAATCTAAAGTCCAGGGCTTCCTCTAAGAGAGGAGCTGAGGCAGCCCAGGAAGGGGAGAAATGTGGCTCCCAGCTTGAAGTGTATGCACATCAAGAAGTGATCTCTGAGCAGTGGTGGGATTTGTAACCATAATTTCTTGCATGTCACAGTGACCATTTATATTTTGGGAAAAAAATCTCCCTACAGAATTAATTTTCAGCCTTGGGGAAATATAGGCAGCTTTTTATAGTGGGATACTAATTTATCAGCCTCTCTCCTGCAGTCCTTTGCTTTCTGGCTGCTCTAAAAGCACACAATCAACAAGAGAGCAGTGAACAGAAATATTTTCAAGAGCAGATGGGATGTACCTTCAAAAACCAGGATTGTCCCAGTGAAACCGGGACATCTGGCAACCCTAAAAAAATCCAAACTAGATGAAATAAAAATTATGAGATGGAAGAGCAGAAAAATATGTCTTTGCATTGATTAGCAGGCAAAGTAATTAATCTCCTTCAACTCCCTTCTCAGTCCTTGGTGTAAAACAAGGAGAAATAGGGATATTAACGCCTGGCAAAGTCTTAAGTCCTGTAAAGTGATTGCCAAGCAGTGTTTGCAGACTTAGAAGGGATATTTCACATCTTTTCCCCCTCTTTCTACTGCCCCCAATAAAAATCTTCATGCCATTTTTAGACAAAACATGTCCTTTGCTATCTTTGCACTGAGCCTAATTCAAAGGTTTGCCATTGTGTTTCAGGCACTTGGGCAAAACTCAAGCCCATCTTGGCTGAGTATGCTACTGTGCAAGACACTAATCTGTCCACAGTCCAGCCAGGTACTCACTGTCTGTCCTAGAACTGCTTTGTAGCAAGTTGATGTAAGTTGTCCTTCTCAAAACACCAGACAGACAAAGTAGCATCAGCTCTGCAGTTTCACCTGCATCATCTACTCCCACAGTAAGTTTTGGGTTAGAAAGTTCACCAAAATGGTCAGTGTGAAAGACAGGGACAGTTGATCTGCCAGTTCAAGGAATTAATTTATCTTGCTAGAAAACTGTTCTAGAATTCCAAATGAACTGTAAAACTACGTTCTCTACATTGCAATGATTTAGAAATTATTTCTATGCATTTGGAAGATGCTTACAGCATTTACATGGTGTCTAGTGCAGTGGCATCCTCACCCCTGTTGGGATGAGAGAAAACTCATGTGCTGTTGCAGCTGATAAGCTCTGTGGGACTGATGAACAATAATGGGTTTGTACTGTGTGTCTTCAGCAGATAGCACAATATTGCCATAGTGGAAACTTGTCATTTCAGTAAAATAAAAAATGAAAGAGAAGAGAGATATTTGGCCAGCTGGTGCAGGTGATTTAATATCAGTGATACAATGAGGAGGGAAATGTTATTCCAGGCATCTTGTCACCTGTAAGATGCCAAGACTAACCCCAAAATCCAAGCTCCCTCTTATCCCACAAAGGTGTACTTCACAGTGTGACTTTAAGGAAATTACTATCAGCTCTCTTCTCACACACATCTACTTGTTGTCTGAATCATTGTATTACTCTCAATGTTCATTTTGGACAGTTGCACATTTTATCAAATTTCCAATTTCCCTTTGTTTCTATTCTTAATTTGTCACAATACAGCAGTTTAAGGCTTTCTCAGGTTTATGCCACTGATATGCCTAACAGATATTAATTCCAGGTTCCTTTTCTAAATGACTTTTACCTTTGTTAAAGCTAAAAACTAGAACTCAAGTGTCAGTAGGTTTTAGTTCATATATCGATCTTTAGGTGAATAGTGTGTGTCCATGTGAACACAATCAGTCTGCCAGAGATGAGAGATGCCCCTCCGCACCAGCTGTGCCACCGAGGGGTGTGTGTGTGAGGGTGGGATCTGGCCTTCTGAGAAGGGAGTCACAGATGATGCTGGTAGACACAAGAAAGAAAAGGGAGAAAACAGATGGCTCCCATTTGCCCACTGCATTTGTTACAGAGACTTACACAAAGTTTTAGTGTTGCGTAGGCAAGTTTTTCCCAGACAAATATAATTGCTCAGGAAAAATATTTAGGCCATCAGGGTTGCTTAAACTGACCAATCCCATATGCACAAGAAATGTGAAAGTGTGTGTGGGGGTAGTTGATATTTCACAGCACAGACTGATGTGATCAAATTAGGAGCACTTGCTTAAGCTTTTTAGCATTCTTTATATCCTGCCCCAGATAACTTGCTTTGATGGAGAATACCTCAGGAATAGTGACTGGTTTTAAGATGTGTCCTGAGATAAGATCTTTTTATGAGCTCCTTCACTCATTCTAGGGTGAAAATGACCTCTGCTGGCTGAAATTTGTACATCTGTTCAATTAATCAGTATCATCCAAATCTTTTCATAAACATTTATGTCCAAATGCTGTTGCCCTGCTTTCTCAGTGTATTTTATTCCAGTGATCTACTAAGAGTAACTGGAACATTTCAGAGATGCTTATGTTTAAAGATTGTCCTCTATTTTCAGTGCCAAAAATACACAGGCCCAAGGAATATGTCACAAGAAAAAACAGGTTGACCCCCTGATACTTGCTCTTACAAAGCATTTTAACTATTGCACTCACATCTGTGGCACCCTTTCCTCAAAAATAATGAACAGGCTCCTAGCAAGGGTAAAATTAGATCACATAAGGGGTAGAAGATTAATTTTACTCTTTTCTGTATGGAAGATGGATTTGATTTATAAAAACACAGTAATTCTGCACTTACTAATAGATTCTGTGTTTCTAACTTTTCTGTAAGAACCAAAAGATGTCTGATCTAGATCATGTTTATAAAATATCTAATTTCCTACCTCCTTTTTTACCTCCTTCTATAAAGGACACTTAGTCAATGATGAAAACCAACAAATTTGTATAGGCTGTGGTATTAATCTGTATGCAGGTATTGAGAAATAGAAAATTATGGCCAGATGGATATCCTAGATTATTGTACTAAGTGAAGTAACGTTTTGAAAATGTTACCTCTGGTCACAGGACCATTTTCTTGATAGAAGCATATTCTTTCCCACGTCAGTGTCTGCACACTTTTGTTATTGACAAAGGTCTGAACATAATCAAGAAGGAAAGAAGGTGGATTTTACCCACTTTTTTCTACTTGCTGACCAATGGTTGTCCATTGCAATGTAATATAGTGGGAAATGAAAACACTGGAGTGTCTAAATGTGGTTTTTTGTTTTTTGGTTTTTGTTTTTTTTTTTTTTTAAAAAAAAAAAACAAAAAACCACGTTACAAAGAAAATCCCAGCTTGTGAAATTTTTATTCTCGTAAGAGTCTCAGTGTCAACATAACCCCGTTTTTCACTGGGGAAAGAAAGTTCTTTAGAAACTTTCCAACAAGACGTCTCTAGGGAGCATGCAGTCACAGGATGGGGCAGGCCCTGTCGTCTATATGCTGTTTTCCCAAATTGTCTTTAGCACTCTGACCTGGAGTCTCCCGTGTGACAAAAAGGGGGCAGAAAAGAAATGGCAAGAGTCCAGAATAAGCTCTTTGTCATGTGGATTGCAAGAGAACACGTATTATTTGGTTTCCCATCCATATTTTTATTTTGTGTTTCTGGCTAACTTCACAAAAAATTCTGGAAAAATATACTTTCAGCACTTTCTTATAATTTTTTACTCTCCCTGTACAAGACCATAGAAAAGCAGACATAAGCACACATGCAAATAGCTCCCTATTAATCACTGCCCTGCTGAAAACTTCTTTTGCACAATATTCTAGAAATAGCTCTCTGATAAGAATAGTTTCATTTAATGTCACAGGCCATCAACCAAACTTTTAAATTTTATTCGTACAAAAACCATCTATGACTTTAAATCTCTGAGATGGAAGCTGAACTTTCTGGTTTTTTTGTTTTTTTTTTTTTAAAGTGGGTTGCTCTGTTGTTTTTTGTTGGGTTTTTTTGTTTGTTAATTTTTTTTTTTTTTACAGGAGATGTGGAAGAAAGATTTAAAAGATTATTGAAGAACAATTAACAGAAAATCTACGGCTAACAGGCAAAGTCCAGCTTGCTTGCTTAATTTCAAGAGTAAGTCTGTCTTTTCCAGCAGAACAGTGGAAGCTGTGCTTAATTCTAAGCTTTGCTGCTTTTGAGCCTAAGATATATCCAGTTGCTCTTTTTTCAGTGGGCTTGCACTGAGATAAGGAAGGAAATTTGGCCGTTGGAGTGTTTGTGCAAATTCAGTCTGCTTACAGAAAACATAAACTTAGATTTTCTTTTTTTTTTTTTTTTTTAATCCCACATCCTCTGTAGTGGTTGAGACTGAATCTACCCCAGAGAATCACTTTAAGACCTGGTCCTAGTGATAGTTGCCTCTTGTGGGAGCGATGGTGGACAACAGGCTCACCATGAGCCAGTGATGTGCCCTTGCAGCCAAGAGGGCCAATGCACTCCTGGGATGCCTTTAGAAGAGTGGGGCCAGCAGGTCGAGGGAAGTTATCCTCCCTCTCTACTCTGCCCTGGTGAAGCCCCATTTGGAGTACTGTTTGTGCTCCCCAGTTCAAGAGGGACACTGGAGAGAGTCCAGCACAAGGCCACTGAGATGAATAAGGGAATGGAGTATCTGCCTCATGAGGAGAAGCTGAGAGAGCTTGGGCTGTTTAACTTAGAGAAGAGGAGGCTGAGGGGGGAGTCTCACTGATGTCTGTAAGTATTTAAAGGGCAGGTGTCAGGACAATGGGGCCAGACTTTTCTCTGTGGTGTCCAGTGACAGGACAAGGGGTAACAGTCTGGAACAAATTGTCCAGAGAGCCTGTGGAGACATTCAAAACCTGCCTGGACATGTTCCTGAGTAATCTGCTCTAGGCGATCCTGCTCTGGCAGCAGGCTTGGACTAGATGATCTCCAGAGGTCCCTGACAACCCCTGCCATTCTCTGTGATTTTGTGGGTGTGTATGGAGCTGTGGTGATGAGTATGTACCTTTCATCCTCAACAGAGGGCCACAACAAAGTATATTTGTTCTGAAGTCTCAGACAAGGCTTTTATTTTAGAAAGTGAAATATTAGATGGAGAGAAGGACATGAATGTGCCATTCGTTCCCAGCAAATGTGGAATGTTTGCCTGCAAACCTGAGGAGCAGCTTGGCAATCATATTCATTACATCACGTCTCTCAAAAACTCCTAACATTTCTCCCTGAAAGACAGACGTCTTTTATTTAACAGGACATGACTTTCCTCAAAGTAATTTGAGGTTGAGGATACAGGAAAAAGAATGAGAGGTAAAGCTGGTAAGAACATTTTTTTTTTGATGTTTTCCTCATTAAAAATGTTGATCTGCCAAAATGAGAACATTTTATAGAAATAGTTCAACTTTACCTGAAACTGTTTAGGATGGCCTTTCTTCTGGACTCGTTAAAAATGTGCCATTATAGGATTTTCATGACAAGATTGCTTTCCTCTCAGTCCATAGAAGTGCAGTTTATTAAAATACATATTTTCAAAACAATTGATAGCAATAAAATTAGTTGTTTTGATATTACTAAGATAGAAGTCATTAATGGGTTTGAAAGAATTTGTTAAGTTTCAGTTGGTATTTATTGGAAAAAAAAGGGGAAAGTAATAAATGAGAATGGTGGAAAGATCAGAAATCTAAACCAAAATCACAGGATTTTGTATATGGGGAAAGTTAGAGAGAAAATGGATAAGTCATTTGATCTATCAGTTACATACTGGAGTGTCAAATGTCTTTAAAACCCAGTTTCTGAATCCTGATGAAAAGCATCATGAAAAGATTTTTTTGTATGTTCAATAAATTGTGTTCATGATGACTATAATTTGCATCATAGTTTCTGACTTGCTTAAAAGCAGTTTTTTTGGTTTTTTTTTGAAGAAACTGGTTTATTTTTGTTGGCCTCTTTAATTTTATTTTTCTCACTTCACCTCTTTAGTACAATAATATACTGAATGCTCTGAAAACAAAGAGAGGACAAGTGCAGGTCACTAATAACTGAGTGTCGTTTTCCCTGTTAAAAAACCTGGGGTTTCACTGGGAAAAATAACATGATTTTGTGAGGGTGAGTGTTATATGACCATTATGCAACGCAACTTTGTCTTTAAAGGCATCCCCTCAGGCTCTGCTGGGCATTGTGCAGGAAACCTGTTTATCTCTGGTAAAAATGCCATGCAATAGGCAAACTAGGTAGCTCTGTACCCCAGGAGTTTGATGGAGCTCTGTGCAGCTCTGATGTGTTTATATTGTTTCTAGCATTGTGCATCTATCCTCAAGTATGAGCGAGGAGGGATAGCAAATTGACTCAAGTTACATGGGAAAGCAGCGCTCTGTGGTTGAGACTTCCTCACTGATGAGGTGGGAGGAAGAAAGGGAGAAGGATAAATGAAATCTGGTGTTATGTATGTGTATTAATGCATGATAAGTATCTCGCTTTCAGAAGCTCTTACAGAGATGCATGTTGGATTCCTAGGTTTCTCCTTGATTACAGTTTCATGATCCATGTATCTTATGAAGCCCATCCAGTATGAACTTTGAGCTTTCAGTACGCATGGAAGGAGACTTTATGAAGACTTTCTGGTCAGGATTCCTAGTTAAAAGGCTCTCATGAGGGTTGCTTTCTGAGTTTGTGGCTTGCGGAGGAGATATTTCATCCCCAGTGAGGACTGACTTCAGAGGGAGACAGTGAATATATAATATTCATTCCTGAAATGGTACGCGTGCCTTAATATACATGTGCCAAGTCTCTAGAATCCTAATTTTACAAGGGGTGCAGTTCTAGAGACAGGGAAACTATTTACCAAAAATATTTAGATGGAGTCACAGGCTGAAGCAGGCTGAGGATATGAGACTTGCCCTGGGTAATATCCATGCTAGCCAGTCTGCTAAACGTCTATGGTGTACAAGAGGTAGTGAAAGTGCCCTTGCCCCCAGCTGAAATGGCAAACCCTGCAGCAGTTGCATATTTGGGAATATTGTGGTGTTGTGAGGAGCTTTGCAAGGTTAGATTTGTTGTTTGTTAGGCTGTTTATTTTTTTTTTTTTTTAAGTTTGATGAGAGCAGCTTTGTAGGCTTTGGCTGTGTTGTTATTTTCATTATTTTTCAAGTGCTGAGTTTGTTTGTGTTAGCTCGCCTGTTTGCTTTAAGAGTCTTGTTTGTTCTTGGGATTGATGTTTGAGAGAGCTTTGTGCCATTTACATGAATCATGAAAGCACCAGAAATTAATTTTTACAGTTCTGATGAACTCTGCTGTCACCACCATCCTCAGGCACCTGACTGACAATTGGGCAGGCTGGCTACTTGCTCACATTTGGACCTTCCCCCCTGTAGGAGATGGTGAGGACTGACCACATTAAAGCAATCCAATTTTGGATGTCATTGGGACCTCTTCCCAGCCTATGTCTGCCTCACCCTGCAGGGTTTCCCAGAGTATTTTTCATTCAGGTACAGGCTGAACTATTCCATTATATTAACAGACAGATTGCCTTGTGGCATCAACAGGGCTGCAGCCAGGTCACACTGGCATTAAAATCCACAAGATATCAATTTCCCACACAAATTTAAGAAAACTCCTGAGCACATCTATTCTTGAAAACACTTACATGACACAGACTAGACCGAGCATATTTGAAAAATAGGTTTCTTTTTGGTGCGAATGGGTGGAGATTATGAAAATATCAGCCCAGGTTAGGCAAATGTTTGTCCTCACTCCTTTAGGAACAGGAAAGCTGCAGGAGTATTTAGAGCTGGAGACTCTGGTCTGTCCCTCCTCTGTTTTTTGAAGGATATTAAGAGCGTGCACTGAGGTACCTGGGCTGCCCCAGGTAAGCCTCCTTTACTTTCCCTTATTCTTTATTGAAGCTGCATTTTTATCATAAGTATGTCCCCCACAAGCACTGCTGGCAGGAGAGTGATGGCAAGGTAAGTATCTTTGGAGGACAAAATGCCTTTTCTACTGTTCCACTGCATGCAAACACATCTAAAACAGAGGGAGGGTGAGGAGGTAAGATCAGCAATTGTTTAAATGACATCTTTGTTTGACTAAGAGACATGAAATCTGGCCTACAACACAAAAGACTACATACACCTACAGTCTTCCCCCCATTCCCACCCCTGCTGCCTAATGCCAGGGAAAGTACAATGTTTGCCTTCAGGGTTTTCTGTCCCAGCTCACATGTGGGAAAAATTAGTGTTCATGATGGCTGGAAGAGTCTTGTGCAGATGAATCCTGAAACAAATTCTCAGTGGGTAATTTTCAGTTGACTTTTGCAGTTTCAGAACTAGACCTGAAATGACTGTCAGCTAAATAGGGAGTAATTTTGGACAAAACCTGTTTACTTCCAGATGAAATAAAAAAAAACAGTTGAAACTTTGTAGTGCAGAGAGAAAGAAGGGAGTAATTATGGTTAAACACTTGTCAGAACAATTCTGGTGAGAGTGTAGTATCTCTAATCTGAGATCGGATGTCAGCCTCATCTGATTTCTTTCCTTATACTCTGACACATACCAAGCATTCTGGCTTCTGACTAAAGTCAACCAGGCTGCCTGTGAACTAATCTAAAGCTATCTGAATCTGTTCCAAAATTATGGCAAAGTTGGGTATGACTGATTTAAACCCCGATTCAAGAAAGCAGAATCAATGTTTCCTTCTCCGTGCTAGGATGTTGCTGAGCTATTAGTGAAATACATACCTATCCCATTAGCAGTGCTAGCATTTTGAACTGTTTTCATCAAATAAGAAATCATTGCTCATATATAAGGTTTGGGTATGAATACAAAGGTTGGTGAGAACCGGTTTCCACTTGAACTGTCTTATTATAAATAGCAACAAATGTAAAAATACTTTGCACTGATCCTATACTTTCAAATGCAACCTGTAAGAATGACATTGCAAGGGCCAATACATTTAATGATTGCTCTGTCCTTTAGGACTTAATAATCCTGGTTTAATCACAAAAGAAAATTTAAAAAGTTTTAAATTCTAATTATGCAAATATAGCCTTGTCCATAAGAGTCAGGGTGAGTTATTCCTAGCTCTGACAATGCTAAAAATTGAAATAGTGGGCCACTTACCTCTTCTAGAATATCTGTCTGTAACTCCCCTGAAACCAGTGGAAATAGCAGGAATCTACCATTTATAGATGCAGCATTACTATATAGAATTTGTGGTCAGGCTAATGTGAGGGGGAAGGGAATACTGCTTTTCCCATCCCTTTGTGGTTGTGCGGGATTAAGAAAATTAAAGCAACAAAATATAATTTACGAGAATAAACAGAGGACTGAATACAGAGAGGGAACAAACCTATTGACTGGAGGACTAAGCCCACACTTACTTTTGGGCATCAAAGAAAGCTGTGCTTTTCATAGATTACTCACTCCAAGTAATTTTTTCATTCAAGAGACTTACCATCATGCCTGCCTCACTACATCTTTACTAGCTGGTGTACTAATATTTAAAGAAATGCCAAGAAACCTGTTGCCTTATCAGCTTTTTTCCAAAGGAAAGAAAGGACCCTACAGGGTCAGAGGATAAGATTATAAGTAAACTAAATCCTATATTCCTTTTCCAAGGAAACGTGTATCACACAGGATTTATGTTTGCTTTGGCCTGACAAAACAGGCTGGCACTGATGCTTTCTATGCTTATCTGTTGCTGGTACAGGGTGCATCTGGAAGAGCACTAAGAGCAACCTTTGGACAGCTTCTCCCTGCTCTGCACACCTGCAAGGAGGGGACTGGGAAGCCCTGGGGAGCTGTTGGAGTCATGTGGAGAGAGCTGCCAGTCCAGGTATTTTACCCCATTTCAAGTCCCACTCTTGTCCCTCTCCCTTCTTGACCTTCTTCATGGGCTGGTACCAAGAGGGAAGAGGAAAGAGAAGATCCAAGGCTTTATTTCATTGCTGAGCACTTTGGAAGGGTAGGGAGAGACTGAGGTGTGAGCAAATAAAGTCCCAAGGAGCTTACACATGAGCCTGGGGCAGTGTTTGTGTTTAACACTTTCCCCTTTTCCCCCCCAACAGTACATTCACTGAAGGACCTAGCAGATTCTGCCCTGACAGTAATTTAATTAACATTTGGGCTACTGGAAATACCTGAAATAATCCCCCAGATATGTGAAGACCTTGGTCTGGTGATGTTGCTGTACACTCCCAAAAATGGTCTCTGGGGTGGATATCACTCTGCTGTCGTAGGGTCTGAGTGGGAGTTCAAGGAGCTTCATGAGCTGGGTCAGCAAAATAAAGAAGTGACTTAACCCTTTTGCAGAGCTCCCTGGTGTTTGTTCAGAGACATGACAGCAATGGGCCTGAGCTCCCTGTGAGCACAGAGTTATGAAAAGCATTCAGGGCTAAGTATGGATCCAGTTGCTTTCTTTAGAAGAAAGGGAAAAGACAAACACATCTGGGGATGATGGTTCTCTTGCTTGCAGACACCAGTGTGATGGATCCTTTGGCTGGCAATGGAAGTTTTAGTGGTCCTAGTTATCCCCTTGTACCCACAAGAGAATGGTGATATAAGGACAGAGGGAGATCTGGCTGCACCTTCCTTATCAAAGGAAAGCTATTTAGATGGTACTGTTGCCCTGTCACCAGCTGTGGGCCACTCTTTTGAAGTGGGGAGCCAAGAAGGGTATGCTGGAATGATGTAGTTGCCCTGGCCTCATCCAGGGTAGGCCTAGTCCAGTGCTAAGGGAATAAACAATGGTTTTGCAAAATGTCTGATCTACTGTTCTGGTTCACCTGTGCCTAAGATTTCTTGGAAAGTAATTCTCAATTAATGGATGTGAGCTAACTATTTGGGATCCATTTCTTTTCTCAATCAAACAGATGTCAATTTGTCCGTTTCTTTCCACAGAAGCAGGGTCATACCATTTGTATGCCATGTCAGTTGAAATAAAATGTGTGACTATATATCTGTTGGAGCTTAAAGCAGTAAAAAAGAATTACTAACAATCTAGCAATCTAATAGACAAACAATCATCTGCTATATGTTTTAGGGAAACAAGACAATTTCCCTCTCCACTATTCACTGATCTGTGCTGGTTCCCACTAGGTCTGCTTAGACGACTGTTCATCTTGCTCATTTAACTGGATTTGCATAAAATTAAGGTACTTTATGTAGTACTTCTGCAGAATGAAGAAGACACTTAGCTAGATAAAAACTGCTGCCTAAAAGCCCAGCAGTCACAAGACTGGGCCAGTTTCTATTCCATTACAGCGTTTGTGGAAATCACTTAGATTACCAAGATCTCAGCCCTAGTACCCCATGGTGAAAAAAAATGGAAAGCTAAATGATAGCCATACCTATCCCTTAGCTTTTTCACATTAGGTAGGACAAGAAATGCCATTTATTGTGTGTGATTCTGCCTCTTCCTCCTTCATCTGAAATGCAACATCCCTCTCCCTTGTTCTCTTGGTACCAAATGCAGACCCAAAGCTGTTGGTTGTTTCACTTGTGATCAGTCAGGAGAAAGAACCTGGAACACTCTGTGGCCAGAATATCAAGTTGGGTGTCCTTCACTGCCTCTGGTTGTTTGCAATGCAAATGGGAGGCTTTGTCTCACATAGTGAGATAACCATGGTAACCAAATGAAGACAAGTTTGCATTACTTCCTTAGTAAAGTGTAATCCTTCCCCTGGTATGTGTGCCAAAGAGGCATACGGAATTAAAGGGACAGCAAAACATTTCTTGGAAATGGAAGCAACTACGGCAGTGAGCCTCTGGCTTTTTTCTCTTTCTCTCTCTCTCTCTCCTTTTTTTTTTTTTTTTTTTTTTTTTTTTTATTTCAGTTATTCCTGCCACCACCTCTCTCTCTGTTCTTTCCTATCCTGTCTTTTTCTAGTATTCCCATTGTTAAAAACTAGACTAAGTCTGAGATCTGCTTTCCCTTTGTCCAGAGGCTCATCACTCCAAACTGTCAACTTAAACACCACTTCTTGGCAAAAAGCCTTTCCTTGCCCTTCCTATCTCTGAAAAAAAAAACAAAAACCAACAAAAACCCAACCCAACCCCAAAAAAAAACCAACCAAAAGAAAAAAAAAAACAACAGAAAACCAAAACGGGGGTGGAAAGCCAAGCTAAGAATACGAGTTCTCATCCTCCAGTTTTTCAGACTTGGGTGTGTGGCAGAGCAGAGGCACAGATGCACCAGCCTGCAACTATTCCATTATATTAACAGCTGGATCAAGCATACAGGTTGGAGCTTATCAATTTTTTTTCACTGTAGGCATTAAAAATTTTAGAAAGCTTTTTTTTTGTCTTCTGATCTGTAAGTTAATATACGAGAATTCCAATTAAAAGAATTTAATTCCAGTTTTAAAGAGCTTTGATTTCTTTCATAGCTTCATAGGCTGCCTCTTTTAACCAGCAAGAGGATATGTTTTAGCACGGAGACCAGGCTCAAACTGAGTGTACTTCAAAATTCTTGCTGTTACTGTTTTAACTGTCGTTGGGGTTTTTTTCTTGCTTTTGCCAACTTATGCACTGAATTTATGCACCTTCCCTTATGTATCTGGGAAGCTTAAAATACAACACTTTCCCTCCCTTTTTAGCACAGACTTATCCTGTTTCAAATGGAAACATGGTTAGATATTGTTATTTAGTGTTCTCCATTATGTTTATTCTCAGTTAAGTGTGAGCATGATTGTGATTGAAATGCAGCAAAATTATACCATTACCTTCCAGTTTGTTATTCACTGTGAGCAACACTGATTGTCTCAACCAGCTCTAGGACTTCTGCTTTGAAAAGAGCAGGACAAGTTGATGCTGTGGTCCCTGAGGAGAAACTTTACTAAAGACTTTGCACTGACAAAAACCTACCCAAATTTATATTTGCCAGCATATGAGAAGGGCTGAAGTGTTATTAGAAGTTTTCATTAACTGGCACACTTCCAGAAAAACTTCATTCCCTGGAGTGACTTCACTTGTGAATTTTCACATGGATGTTCCAGGGGTGCTTTGAATATTAAGCCAAGTGTCCTTCATTTCTTTTAATGCAAATTGTAGGCATGCTGGAAAGACAAAATAAGTCTGTATCTTTCTACAGAAACTAGGATTTCAGTGTGCTTCACCACTTTCAGGTTGACGTGCAGGGAAAGGGGACTTCAGCTTTATTCAGCAGCCTAATGTCAGGGACCAAAATTGAAGACAGAAAAGGTTTTTGTCATCTCCTCTTTGCTTCTAGTGAGACAGAGAGAAAATAAGGAGTCCTCAGTTTTCAAGCAGTGGTTTGTCCAGATAAACAGCAGCTGAAAAGAGTGAATAATAATACACAAAATAGAAATTATGACCGTTCCTGCCAGCTAGCATTTTGCTAGATGCATCTTCTCATTTATTTGGTCAGAGATGAGTAGATAGATACCATGAGCTTTTTCCCTGATAGAGCTGCCATAAAAAGAATAAGCTAGAATACCAAACACAACAGTGTCACATAAAGGACTCTGCAGTAATAATATGAAAATTCTTCTTTGTTATTTTCCTTGCATTAATTTATATTTTTAAATCACTACCTAAATACAACAATTGATTCAGAAACCATAAAGATGATCATAGAAAATTTTCTCATCTTACTTATGGGATCAGAAAATAGCATTTAGGTTTGGTTGTTTTTTTCTACATTCTGTATTGCAAAAGCATACTTAGATTTCTGCTGTCATACCAAAATAGCCTGGTCACCATAAATATGTTCAAATACTTTTGTGTATGGAGACGGAATGTCTTGGGATTTTAATGACCTTCTTAACTCAAAGTATCTGAGATTTGCTGTTACCTTCTAAATAATATCTGTATAACAACGTGTTTAGTTTCATATTTCTCAATATTAATGTTAACTGTGCACTGTTTAATCAGGTATTGGTGCACCTGGATATGAAGATGTTTGGATTCATAAATGTCTAAAAAAGAGTGGATAAATATTAACCAAGTGTGATTGAGTAATCACTTGACAAATGGAAAGGGAAAAGTTATATTAACAGCACTATCCAGTAGGCATCATACAGTGTGAGGAATATGGTGTGAAGCTGATGAAGTTCAAGATCCTGTTTCAGTGAAACAAACACTCTTTACTGTAGCTGATGGCAAGGAGAATGGTTCTGTTAAATGCTGGCAACTAAAGTGAGACAAATCTGTCTGGGAACCTGCCATAAACTGTTGATGTGTTTTTCAATTTTTGGAAACTTTTAATTTCTTGCATTCTGTAGTAAAGATCTGGTATAAATGTCTCATTGACTCAGAGTGCTCAGTTTCTACCTTGAAGCTTCCTTGGAGGAGATGGGTAGAGGAAAGAAAAAGAAAAAAAAAAAAGAAAAAAAATATATTTCCAAGATGTTCTCAGTGTGTTATCAAATGAACAAAACACACAGAACATGGAAACCAGCCAGTCATTCATTCCATCAACAGATTTGCAGAGCTAAATTTGCTTCTGGAGAGCAGTTAGAAATTAAAACACACAGATGATGAGTGGTGCTGGCACCCAAACTGTGATCAAGAGGACACTCTTGTCTGAAAAGATGTACCCTATCAGATTAATCATTATGTGTTAATTAATTTGAAATCAAAAGGATGTCTTCTGCTGTCTATGCATAGGAAATTAATGGTGATAGCACTAATTAAATGTAATGGAAGTTACCTCTGTACTCCCCACATCTGGGGCCAAACTCTTTATTGCCCTTCATGTTGTGTCATTTACAGTTCAGTCCCGTTGTAGCATCTTACCCTCACTGTGCCCTGCTGCAAATGGCTGTGCTAGTCGTCAGGCAACAGAGAATCAGGCTGTTGGATCACTCAGGTGGGAAATGAGCTGATTTCTATTAATCTAGCTCTAAATCTTGACTTCTAATCCTGGGAAGGTGTGTCACTGTGAGTTATCCTAGCATGAAAAAAAAGATCCTTCTGCCTCACTTTCCTTCCTTCCTTTCCCAAAACACTTCTGTCCTTTCTTTGACCTCCTTCTCCTGGCAACTTTTCTGACAGATGGGAAACTCCATTTCCTTGCAGTTATTTTCTTTCACCAAATGCAGTGGCCGCATATGTTCTCACCATTCTTGTGTAACTGCAGTGCTCTGACTGGAAGGACTTCTAGAGGCTGTGTCACACAGATGAGACTCTGGACTCAGTCTGCTAGAGAACTTGGAAGCAGAGTTCATGTTCTGTAACCCACTCTGCACAAAGGAGATTGCTACCCTCTTCTTTCAGTCTTTTACTCATGCCTTTTTTTTAGTGTCAAGGTCTCCTAAAGGGTAATAATAGAAAAGAACTGAGTGGGTATTGATGATAAATTACCCACTACAATAAAAAAATCTAAGTGATTGCAAAGAATATCAAGTATTCTGGTTTATTTTCTCCTGAGAACATTCACAAAAGGGACAGGAAACCGATTTTTTCCTACCTCATTGCTAGTTGGCTTTGTAAAAATCTTTTGTGTTTCGTGTCACATCTGGGCTATTGTATGTGATTAAGCAGAGCTAGACACTGCTCCTCTGGGTTTTCAAGACAGGAAAGTGATACAACCACTTCTCTTAGCTGCAGTTCACTTTGGTGATGGGATTGAACCAATGCTCTCATGGTCAGACAAAAAGTCTGTCAAATTCAGGAGAGCAAGCAGCATTTAATAGAAGCTTCCCTTTTAATGCCATGTCCACTAATACCAAGCCACTCAAAAGATGCTCTTGTGGTCCTTAATACATATTTTCCTCTGAATGTCTTTCATATAGCCTGGTTTCCATCTCACACAAGATGCACCTCCTTCTCCTCAGCCCCTCTCACCGTCTCAGGAACAACCCCACCCTGATGTGATTAATAATTGATAGCATTGGTGGGCATGAGAACGTTACCTTAGTGGTTTGCTGGAGCAGTTTTCACAGTCTGAGGGGTAGCAGCTGGAGAGCTATGTCAGTGGAATCATACCAAGCTCATTTTTTGTTGCAAAAGGATTTGAACATGTGGGGAAAGATTAGTTTCTAAAAGACACAGTAACTGATACAGAACAAGATGCCCCAGCATTAGTCACTGCAGGGACTTTAAAATTTCTGTTACAGTGGTGTTGAAAAGATGAAAAAGAGCACTTACTTACACTGATCAGGGTACAAGATCCTGCTCCCCAGATCTTAAAATTGAAATAGGTACTATTGGAAAGATACAGTATTATTATATCTGCATTGCATAAAGGAAACTGGGGTGCAAAGCAAAGATGTGACTTGCCCATTCAAGAAAGAACCCATGTTTCCAGAGTACCAGACCAGGGATTTAGCCTCCAAAAATAGCATCCTGCCATATGATCAACAATAGGGTTCTCTATTGACTGCTGGGTTTTAAAACCACTGCTGATGTTTTATGATAAGTAAGGACAGATCTTTTTCTTGCTTTGTAAGATGGGTATCAGAACCTGGCCAGTGGATTGTTCACAGCTTTGATATGGACAAGGAAGGGATTCTGTTGTGCAGCAGGATCGTGGACTTCTACAGATAAAGATTCTCTACTGTCAAAAGTGAAAGACTACCCTTTTCATATGCCACTGCTTGGTAAGACTAGAAAAAAGGATTCTACAGATTCTCAGAATTCCGTGGTGACTTCAGGAAAATATCAGGGTGTTGTTTTTTTCTCTGCTAGTGTTCTTGTGGTGGTGAAAAGCATCCACACTTTACTCTGTCACCAGATCCATCTTCATTTTTATTTTCAGTCTTTTGTTCTTGCCCACAGAGGTTCAGGTGGAATCTGTGCACATATTTGCATTTCCTATAGAAATGGTAAATATGCACAAATCTATTATATCCCCAGGCCTGTTTGTAAGTACCAGATACTTAAACTGATACTCAGTATAACACTTGTGGTTGTGGATTGTCTCCTTTCTCTTAGTTGGGTGGGGAAAAATCACCATGTTTTGCAAAATCTGATTTTGTTTGTCATGAAAAATTGCTTTTTTTTTTTTCTATTGTTCTTTCTTCTGCCTGGTTGTGCCTGCATGCCACTTCTCAGGGTATGTGACCTAATACGTGGGACCTTCTTCCCAGCCATCTCTGAGGTTTGTGTTCAGTCCAAAGCTAGGCTGCTGCTACTGTCAGTGGAGAAAAGGACCCCCAAACAGTTCCTTGTCTCTTCCTTCTAATGCAGGTGAACTGCCATGGAGGTGTCATACTCCTTCTGTTGACCATAAAGGGAACCTAAAAAACAGGTTTGGAGAAAACATGCTGACTTACTAGGTGATCTTAATTTGAGTGCACCAATAGTGGGCTTTCAGTGTTATAGCTAGGCACATGCTGACAGTCTTAAAGCAGCTTGCTCTGCTTAACAAAAAGCCATGACCTTGCAAGTCTGTATACACTGTATTCTACAGTATGAGGTCTCCAAAGTCTGGAGTGTAAAGACTTCTGACTGCTACAGTCCTTCTATGTCTTTTCTCTGTGTTATTGAGAGTTGCACCATTGAATACAGAAGGCGATAATGCAATGAAACTGCCTCCCACTTTATCTCATGTCAGACTGAGACGTTGCACATCATGGAGAGCAAAGCAGCTCCTTAAAATGATGGTCTCGGTGGCTCTGGTGGAACCTGTGGGGAAAGAAGTCTGCCTGTACCATGAAAAACTGAGTGGAAAGGCGAGAGGGATGGGATCTGTTCCTGGCTCTACTGGAGACTTCCTGCATGCTTGGCAAGGAGATTATCCTTCTTTCTTAGAAGGCTGGACTGTCTTCCTCATTTCAAGCTATGCAGGCAGAATCAGAAAAATTAGTTTTCCATTTTCATTAGGACTGCTAGATACTTCTAGAATAGGGATGACTGACAATAGAGACAAATAAATAATTCAGGGTTTTATTTTGCTCTCCAAATTTGGTTTAAAAAGACCCCAGAGTGTTAATGGAAATTACTAGACTCTCCTCCTAGTATTTCTTATGCAATCCAGGACTGACCAAAAATGAAGTCATACAATAGAGTGGTTGTTATATACTAATCTGGAAACAATTTACATAAGAGCTCTAATTGTATTTATTTTATGCCTTATTTATCCTATAGGAAAGATAACTTTTTCAATATTGAAGTTTACACTATGAAAATTGTGACCCCTGAAAATTTAGAACCAAATATTCTGCTTTTTTGTTTCAACCAAATAATGAGATTTTTATTTTGTTGAACTACATCAAAATACTCTTTCACAACTATTTAGTCTGAAATAACGTGACTTGCTTACAACCAAGTGCCTCATGAGAAAGGTATCTTATTTCTCTGCTCATTTCCAGGGTATTCTTTGGAGGACAGCATTTCCCATCAGGTGTCTGGATAGCTTTCTGATGAACCTATCTGCTACATCATGGGAATTTCACAATGCTGTGTCCCACAAGACATGTAGCCTGCTGCATAAGCATGATTTATGGTGCAGCCTCTGGTTACACATACTGAGAATTCTCTAAAGCAACATGCTACCTTAAAGAAATACAGTTTAACCTTGAACTTTTTAAAATTTAATGTGTTTTGTTCTGATTTTTTTTAGCTATTTTTTACTCTTGAGGATAAAAAACCAAAGTCTAAAGTATTACCTATAACCTCTTCAGTAAGACTTCATGCATTTGTTGCTTAAGCAAACACAGCTGAAGTGGTTAGAGACAGGGCTGTTCTGGATAAGAAAATTAAAAAAGACAGAGCCTTGGGAATGGTGCTTGGTGGCATGGTGAGGAGAAAAAAAAAATAGCAGTAATCTTCAGTAACAGTCATAGCAGCATTTTCCAGTGGCAAGGTAAGGCCAAGTCAGCCAAACTCATGCATTGCAGGGCTGGATATTATTACTGCTGTCATGAATATTTACCATGTCACCATGCAGACATGGATCACCTGAGAACTATTGTACAGCTGCCTCTTACGTGATGCTCTGAAAATGCTTTTTATTCTATTCCTCTCGCTCCCGCCCTGGATAAGCAGATTTAATTAAATTCTTGGTAAAATTTAAGTTCAGAAGCATAAGACTTAAGTCATGCAGAATGATAAAATTTAATGGTCTTTGCCTTAAGATTAAACACAAGATTTGAATAGCAACACTTAACAGATGTATGCTGAGGAGAAAACAGGGGGTGTTCACAGGCAGGAAGGAAGATGAGCCCATGGGTCTTCTTCCACCAACCACCCACACTCAGCTTGTCCATGTCCTAAGTGTCCTGTGCTGTGCTTGCCCATGGGGCTGCCTCCCTGACCTCATCTCTTCTCAGGAAAGAGCAGGTATTCTTTTGGGGATTTAATTATTTTGTCTTTTTAAAATGGTTTTTATCTTACAGTCTACCTACATGTGGGTATAAGCCACAAGGCCAAGAGCAGGGGTGTACAATAGAACATCATTTGTCATCTATAGTAAGGGCTACATAACTACTAAATATCAGGAAAAAGTCTCATCAGGAAAAGTTTATATTCATGGGTGAACTGTAGATTTTTTCTGTAGATTTTTTCCTCAATTTAGAGTCCTAATTAGAAGATTCTCACACGAAGTCTTCTACGGTAAAGTCAACACTGACATGAATTGGTTTTTTTTTTTTCCACTGAATGAGTTGAGGCTTCTAGGACAGGTTTGCATAGTGGTCTGAAAATTGTGGGACAAGATGTTCAGGTGACTGAAGTCCTGCCTGACCTGAAAGCAGAACTTCTTGCTCATTCTTACCTATTTTCCTGATGTGCTAAATATAGTGAATCCAGAGATTTTTATTTTTTTAGGAAAGGAATCAGAAGCCCAGATTACCTCACAGCTTCTTATATATTTCTGAAAATGTCCACATTTTCAGTGCTTTTGGAAGACTAAAATATTATTTATTCATAAACAAAAGTATACTTAGATGTGCAGTAAACAGAACACCAATTAGCACCACTGTTGGTTTACAAAGTATTTTTTGTTTGTTTATTTTCATAAGGTTTTCTGACAGATTTCTAAAGGGCAGTATTTCCCCAAAAGTATCTTCCAATTTGGTAATGAGATTCAGTGTTTCTTGAATCAGGAACAAACTAGTTACACACATCAGGAAATGTAAATATCCTGCCTCCCCCCCCCATTACCGTTTTTGTGACCTCTTAAATATTTCAAAATGTCAAGTTCTCCAGAGAGGAACTTCTCAGGAGAGACTTCTCATGAGAGAAAGAAGTGGAGACTCTAACCGTGAATGAAATGACCTGTGTTGCATTACCTGCAAGTGCAAAGTTTGTTCACAAACAACAGGCTCCTGAGCAGTTTGCTCTCAGTTTACAGGTTGTATGGCTTAGCCTTGGAAGCAGTACATTGGCATGTTCTTGCCCCACAGCAATACAGGACAGTTCAGCTTAATTTAGCCCAGCAACACCAGCTGCTGCCTCTTGCCCAACTTGCTGTAGCCTATGAGGTTCTGCCCTCAATCACGAGTCTCAGCCTCTGATTTTTGGTGACCTGCTGTTTTCTACATGTCCTACAAACACCAGGCTTCTCATCATTAAATGATTTACTTAACACCCTGGCCAGTGTTTCACAGTGCTAGGTGTTTAATTTGTATTTATTCGCTGCCGACAATATGAGATACTGAGGAAATCACAGCAGCAGCCAGTTTGTGGTATAATGCTCTGTTACAGAGAGGAGTGCCTATGTGCTGCTAGGGGAAAGTTGTATTAACTCTCACTTTTAGATCTTATTTTTTGCATTCTCTAACAGTTTTATCGTGAATCTACAGCTTCTGTTGGCATGTGAGTAGGAAATGACATACAAGAAGCTGATTCTTATTCACATTATGCTTGGTTTGTTGCTAGAATGTCTGGTTTATGTTACCACAGCAAATTACAGGATGTTAGTAACCTTTATGTTTTCAATTTGGATGGATATCCTTTCACTGAGTAAGCCAGAGGGAACTTGTGTAGAATTAACAAGTGAAAGAATGATCCATTAGAGAACATGAAAAGATGTTTTCCCCTTCTTTATTGATGCAATTGTGTTAAATAGAAATGCAAGCTTTAAAAGCTAGACAAAAATTATTCATCTTGTAAAAGGTAGAAGGATACCTACTGTGCTCTTAGGCAAATACTACCTCAGATTTCAGAGGATCAACAAATGTATTATTTCAGTGTTGGGAAGGGAACTGATAACTACAAGCTCTGCGTATTTGCATCCGACTTATTTCCATTTCATCATCCTGAAATGACATAATGTGCACCTTACAGCTCATTGGTGTAGCACATTTGGAGCCCAGTAAACAATAGTAGCAGTTCTTGGACAAGTATTCTCTCCTTCAGACAGTCTTGCAAATGTTCTGCAGTTGTCTCACTCCTCTCAAATGTTTAAAGCATGATACAAAGCCCAGAGAAATCAGTTGTAAAAATGCTCAGCATTTCAATTAATTACACCTGAAAAACTGCTATACACACACACAAAAAAAAATGTTGTACCATCATGGGCTGGAATGAGAACTTAAAATAATATGTTTTTAAAGTTTTTTTTTCTCAAAACACAAAGATCATATTTGCTGTATGTATGTCTTTGTATTTCCTTATATAATGCAATCAGTCTTTTGATCTTTTCTCTAGTTTAAGACATTACTGTTTTGAGGGGGAAAAAAGGTAAGAAAATAAATAATTTTTATTTCTTCTTGTTTGTAGTTTCCTAACCAGTGCAAGTGACCACACAAAGCTACAGGAGGTAGGTGTCAGACACCTTACACATCTGTTGCAATGTTTGTTTTTTTTTTACTTTTTCTCTCAGATGGATAGCAATAGTTCAAAAATCTAAGTATCCTTCAGTGCTTGTTTAAGATGTGAGCGGATGGATAACCTGCCATGATAAAAAATTGATCAAGGCAATGCTTCCACTGTGTATAAACCTTTGCTACTGAAGTTTGTAGTTACTTGTATAAAGTTAAGTGTTGATGTAAGAAAAACATGTCATCTTGTCATCTTGCATACTGAGAAAGACTACTGTGCTACAGGTCGTTCCCTCTGCAGTGAGTGGGCTCTGAAAAGCAGCTATTTCTCTACAGACGGGGGGATGCAAACACAACGAGAAGCAAAGCACAGAAGTGTTCTCAGGTGCCACTCCTGCTGCTGCAACTCACTGTGCCTTGTCTCTCCAAAACTTTGTCAAGAGCAATTACATCTTCTGAAGTAGGTGGCTAGAGAAACCATGCTCCCTAAAGGTTCCCCAAAGATTCACCATCTGTCAAAAGTGAGCCATTCTGCCACCTTTATAATTAGCATTTAGTGGCAACTCACACCTACGTTCTCACACCTACTGTAACATACTGTTCTTGAGAACAAGCGTATTGCCACACACTCAAGCCGGCTCTTCTTCTTCTTCTATTACATATTGTTATTAAACCAAGCTAAAATGCAAATGTTTACTCTAGGGAAAGAAAAAAAATCATAATGACATCCCAGAGAAGCACATGAGTAAACACATTTCATTGTGTCTTTTTTCCAACCAGATCTCTGCAAGAGGGTTCGGAAAGTCCAGTTATGTCAAGATGCAATAGTCTCAGCTCTTCCTGCTCACTTACAGGTGCACCCCAGAGGTTAGTTGTTTCCATGTCTTTCCAGCTAGGATTACAAGGTATTAACCCATTTAAAGGTCAAAAAAAGTGAGTACAACTTTGAATAAGCAGTTGAAGGTCTTATTTTTAAAAGGCATCTCCTAATTTATTTTTAACAAGATCAAAATTACCATCTCAATAACAGGTGTCTGATCTCAAAGGCTGCAGGGTCTTACAACAGCCACAGCATGCCTTATTGGTATCATGTCTGGAGAGAACTGAGCCTGTAGAGCTGTGAACCTACACCTTTTATTAATGTTACTTTTGCTAAGCTATTTAGATCCCATGCCACCAAATTCCTCAGGGGGGAGAAGCATGTGTTAACCTCTTTGCAATGTGACCAAATATGACCTCTTTCACCTTAAGTAGTAGTCTCCACAGGAGAAGAAAAGCAAGGAATGACTAATTTGATGAAAACAAGACCATATAATAGCATCTGCAGGAGAAAAGTGGCACTGAGGTAATTATGTAAATAATCTTGATATTTTCACCACAGAATCACTGAGTGGCTGGTGCTCTCAGAAAAGGATCCAGTGGAGGTTCTTCTTGAGTTGGGGTTTGGTACAGAAGAACCTGATGTCTGCACTAGAATCCCTTCTCGGTTCCTCAGTGGTGCTTCTGTAGCAAAAGGGATCAACATTGGAGTGTTTTTGGAAGCTCAGAAGCAGCGGATGGACATTGAGACACCAGACCTGTATGGTAAGGAGATACTTTTTGACAAAAGGAGGAATTGTAGCCAAGAGGTTAAATAAGGAGCAGGGGGGACTGAGAGAGTAGGGAAGAAGAGGTTTACAAAGACAAATGCATAAAAACTGCACATGCATTCAGGAGATACCGAAGATCCTCATATTAGTCTTTCTGTCAATGGTTGTCATTGGTGTTGAGGAGGCTGCATAATGAACAGAGGTGCATTGTCCCTGCCATTTCACTGGCAGCACATGCACACCATCACTGGGGGTGTAAGCCAATATACAGGACATTGAATTTAGCCAGGCTCACATTCCCTTTTCCTCTTGGTGAAAGTAGGACCCCTCACACAGGGAAAAGTGGTGAGCAGATGACAAAGTCATAGCTCCTCACCACTAGAGGTACAAGAGCTTGTGCATCAGACCCACAAATCCTTAACTGAAACCTATACTTCTGTGGTTCAAATATGCCCTCAGATGTAGATGAGGATTGCATTTTAAGTATAATCAAATTGCACCATTTAAGGCACACAGTCTTGATTTTTATTCATAAGATAGTTTTAATTCTCATGTTGTGTATTTTGCAGTTGAGAAGTGAATACAAGGTCTTCACCCTAAAGATATATCTGCATTAAAATAGCATTGCTGACTCTCTGGTATATCACCCATTTGAAAAGTCCAATTTTGCCATCGTTCCTCCTCATGTGTGCTGCACAGGATAGCCAGATGGCTCTTGAAATCTATTTACTTAAGATGTTCAACGAAGCAGGATCTCTCACATAGCCCATACATTCCCATTTAGAATTACACCAAGGAAGCAGTATGGATGGAATGAGAATTGAAACAGAAATGCCAGAGCATTGTGGAAAATGTGTTTTTCTCTCTCCTCTCTCTCTCTTTTTCTTTTTTTTTTTCCTTTTTTTTTTTTTCTTTTTTTATAGCAAGCCCCATGCACACATTTCAATATTTACAGAAAACTGACACATCAAACAGGTTTCTCAGCTCTCGCTTTCTCTCTCTCTGTAAAGAGAGGGAGAGAGAGAGAGGGAGAGAAGGAAAAGAGACAATCAGTATGAGTGGATGAAGACCTCAGGGAACAAGGTAGAGAACTATGAGGGAATAAGAGCAGAGAAAGAGCCTTTGATGGAAAGAGTTTGCACAGTGAAGGAAGGCAGTGGTAAACCAAGGTATGAATATAATGACTTGCAGTCATCCTCAATGGGAGTGCTCTTAGTACATGTTAATGGCTTATCTGTACGGGGGAGGTGTTGTGAAGTAAGATAAGATTTGAATTTCTCTTTTGGTGGGTGTGATGTCCATCAAAACATATAATCTTGCTTTTGACAGTTTGGGAGAGGTTTTTCACACCATCTGCTTAGACCTCCAAAGTATGTGCCTGGACTGGCAACACTTCATTGAGAGAGGTGGGATTCATCCTTCAGAGACTCTTACCTCTTCTTTTTTTTCACTGACTACATGTTTTCTTAATGCAGTGACTAACCTCAGCCTGGTTTCCTGCACCAACTTATAGGCATTTAGATGAAGCACCATCTCAAGCAGTCTAATCACTGTAGAATTTTTCTATATCCATAACAAGTAGAGACAGTCAGGCAACTTCTGGGTGTGATCATCTGTCACCACTTAAAACACATCTCAGAAGAAGCCAGTCTGTCCCAGTAACCATGTAGGTAGGTAATCTTGCACTAGTACTTTTCTACAGCTGGTGCTCCAGGAGAAGAGTTTCGGCTACAAAAGGGTGTATTTGGTTTAGTATAGAAACTCCTGAGGAACATCCTCAAATGACATTTGCAAAATTTTTTTTAATTTTTCCAGCCTTAGGTTTTCTAGTTAACTTGTATTGAGATATAGCAAGGAGAGACAAATTCATGTTTACAAGGTTTGAAAAGGGATAGTATCTCTAGAGCTGTATCTAATCTCTCTGCCTTAAGTTCTAATACTGCACTTAAATTTTCAGGCACTTAGTGGGCCTGCTCTTCTAAAGCAGAAGCTTGTATTCCCTGTAATGGCAATCAGGAGAATAGGTGCTTTTGGAGGCCTCCAGAAGATGACATTTGGCATTTACCTCTTCATGAAAAATTTAAGGAACCCTAGACTCCCTGTTGTTTGAGGGTTGCTTCACCAGGGCATTAAAATGAAAGTCCAAAAATGAGGCAGATCATGTGTCACATCTAGAGATTTCAAGACTATTGAATCTGTATACTGTTCCCTTTGATGTACTTCATGAATTTAAGTATTGGCACTCTGGCTGAATATTAGACAATCATTTGAACACAAATACAGTCTGAATCCCTCTTGTCTGTCTCTAGCCATGGAAAAGGAAGAGTTTGCTTTATCTTGGTTAGTGAATACCTGAGAAATTACCTAATTGTCAGTTTGCTTTCTCCTGTTCTCCATATCAGCACAGAAAGTGAATGGATTTAATATGATGTATTACTCTGAGAAAGAGAGAGGTAAAGAGAAGTGTTATAAGTACAAGATGGAAGGCAACAAACTTGGAGGAAAAAGGGAGAGGGAGGTGAGAGAGACCAAGGACTCCCATATCAGAGTGATCCCTACTGACTTCCACATCTCATTAATTTCCTTTCCTGCAGTCCTTTCCTGCTTCTGTTTGGCTCTTCCCTGCTTGTGATGAGAATAGTTTCCTAGGTGTGCTTCATTCCTGACCTGACCTTTTAAAATGCTTGTGTATTCTAACAGAGTTATTTGTTAATTGTCTCCTTGCTTCATGCTGGTTCCTCAGCATTGTCAGGCAGAATTTTCTAAAGGTTCTGCTCACAAAAATAAGGTGTATTTCCAAAAATGTCAGTCATTCATTCAGTTTCTCAGCCAGATTCAAATGAAAAGCCCATCCCTATCATTACTGAGTGGTAAAAATGTTACTGTCTTGTAAGAAGTTGTATTTAACTTCCTAACTGAAGGAATTAAGTCACTTGGCAACCAGAAGTTAAGTAAAAAGTAATTAAATTTCTGAATATGTTGACCAACAATTTCCTCAAATCTTCAAGTTTCTGAATACCTTACTTCAGACATGTTTAAATGTTTCAATCTGGTGCTTAATAATATAAAATAATTTTTTAAAAAGCCCCCCACCTTTCTGTATCACCTGTCTATACTTCAATCTAAATCTACTTGAGGTTTGGTGTCTCAGCTTCTGCAAGACCCTCACTGGGACTGGAGTCCATGTCTGACTCTCCTCTTAGAGAAGGGCATACAGCAGACACCACTTCCCATGGTACATGGTTGTCCTGTGACCACCACAGGCCAGCTAGGAGAGAGGAGATATATATCAGCCAGTAAATCCACCCATAAAAAGAAAAATTATGCATTATCTGAAACACAATTTTGATACAAGCAAAGGCAGTATTGCCAGGACTCAAGTTGAAAAAATTAATATTGCAATATACGACTAAGTAGACAATGCTAAAATTTAATTTTTTACTTTTTTTATTTTTTATTTTTTACTTTTCCTCAAATGTCTTGATTTTCTCACTGAAAATTTTGGGTTTTTTCCAAATTCTGCCATTTGCTGTGAAGAAAAGATGTTAATTGAAAATTTCTTGCTGGCTCTGGAAATGATCTGTGTTCCTTCATTTCACTGTGGGCTTACTGAAGTCTTTCCAAATCTTTCATGTAGATAACTATGCCAGCCTATGTAAGGAGGAACAAAACTGAGCTTCCCCTCCTAAATTATAAAGCTGTTGACCATAAAATCATTAGAAAACTCAGAAAAGTTACATATTTTATTGAAGGTTCGTTGACTTTTTTTTACAGCACAGCCCTTTGCTATTTTGGCTGAAGTTTCCTGTGAAAATTAATCCATGTTTATGCCCTTCAGTAACTCATCTGTGCTACAGATTCAGATGGCTTTGCAGCAGGATTCAGGGACTAAAGAGATCTTATCATTCTCTTGCCTATTTTAGGTGTGGTCCTTGGGGATCACTCTTAGCAACTGAAGGGATTGCTTGCCTGGTGAGAAATGAACCTTGACAAAATTATTTCATGACCTACACAATATTATGTATATTTATTTCACTGCACATGAGTGAGAGCATTTTTTATGTTGTTCGTTTATCATTTCTCTTGTTGGTTTGGTTTGTTCTTTAGGTGTCCCAAGCTCTCTGAAATTAAAGCTAAGCAGAGTGTATAAGCTATTTCAAACTGCAACAAGTTTTGTGATGGTTCTAATCAAAAGGACTAGACTGCTGTGCCACTGTCAGTCAAAGATAAGCATCTGGCATTTTTATGACCTGACATAGTGGAAGCCAGATGAAACACTGAGAATAAAATATGCTTTACATGGAGAGCATGTGGAAGCACAGTGGCTATACAAAACCAATAATCACTTACTCTGGTGCCCCAAACTTATGCAAATGGAAACTATAAAACACCATGTAATGTGTGTACTTATAAGTGGAGAACTCCTTGAAGCGACATCAGGTGGAACTTTTGACCATGTCTTAAAACATGATAGTAATGATAATGTCAGAAATCAGGCAATGTCTAGGGCAGAGGAAAAAAAAGAATTCTTTAGATATAGTAACTGTCAGTAATTACATGTCATGGTATTGGCCCCTGGTGCAGAGCACCAACTCAAGTTCATGTTAAATACCCCCTTGTGATCTAATTGTCAGTGGAGTAGCATTGTCAGCAGCCTGCACACAGCCTGCATGCAGTAAATATGGCTGTTCTCTAGAAGGAATGGCAGCCAGAAAAGTTAACATTTTGACATCTACTGTCCTCAATGAATCTCTCAAGAAGTCCTGGTGGCATATTCATTGCCTCAGGATAGGTACAGACACAATGCTCAAGTAAACGTGTTGCTTTTCTTTGTATAAATAAATTCATGGTGTTGTAGGGTTGGAAATCTCTGGGATCCCTTAGAGAAAATATTAGATGCCTCTCTTTAGATGTTATGCCGTAGAAAAAATGACCCAGAAACTACAGGAGGTTACTACAATGAAAAAAATCTGGGAACCTTTATACGACATAAGCTATGAATTTATGGCAGATGATAGGTGTTTTGCTTTGGGCTGCTATGAAAGTGAGACCATAGTGTCTGTGGTTAATTTTTATCAGTTAATGGTTTTATGCATTTTGCTGTTACCCTGGACAGTTGTCAGCTGTAAACACTGGAGATCGGATTTTAATACCTTTATTTACACAAATTTTAATAAGTCCTCAAAAATGGCATCCAAGTCTGGCCTAGCCAACTGGAAAATTTCAGGCTGGATTCGGTAAATTTTATGCACACAGAGCAATATCCAGCTGCACTAATTTGATGTTGCATGTTTGTCTAATATAAAGACCTCTACAGTGATGTCTGTATGTAACCTCAATGGATCCTGCAGAAGCAAACAGAAAAATTTACCCATTTTAGAACAATATACTTACTGTGTTTCTTGCCAATGACAAGTTTGAACGATCGTTGAACCTGATTATTTCAAATTACATTTTTATTCCCTTCTGCCAAACTTAAGAACGTTTTCGACAGCTGGAAGTATTTGACCATGTAACCAGTGCCCTCTCGTCTTTGCTGGCCGATGTCAACACCCAACAGACCAAAGCACAGGACACTGGCGGGGATCAGATCAGTCACTTGTGTGCAATGAAGAACAGACCTATGGTCACACGAGCAAAGTGGAGAAGAATAGGTCAGCTCCTGAAAAGGGCTTCTCGGCAGACAGTGTCCCTGAAAGACAGCTCACTGGCACCCGAGGAAGCCAACTTGCCTGGAAAGAAAGAGCAACTTCACTCTTGTGCAGATATTGCTGAGAAAGGACTAGTCCAGGTGGGCTTTTCTGCACATGTTAGGTTGGTCTCTCTGACCCAGGAGCAAAACCTCAGAGACAAGGGTGCCTTGGCATACCCCACATCCCACTGCCCACTGACTCAATTGGGGAAAACCTGGGTTTCACTGGACCTAGGTGCAAAACAACCCCTCCTTTCTCTGGCATGTGAGGTGCCTGCCAAAGACAGGCCAAGAAAGGACTCACCTTTGCTTGTGGCCCACATGCTCAAAAAAGTGGGTGACCTAAGCTGCAAGCTGCCAGACTCATTTGAAATGGAAGAGGTGAGGTGGATTTTTGTGTGTTTCTTGCTAGCAATGTATTGCCACTCATATTTATGGTATATGTTTGGAGTCTCTTTTTCAGGGTGGAAGCTAGAGTAAATTATTTCTAACACTATGCTACAGTGTTATGGGGAAACCCAGTAAGATTTACACCACTCATTTGGGGTTTTGATTATTTTAAACTGACTTTGTGCTAAGATACTCTCAAAGAAGTTGGCACTGAAGTTACTTAGGTAGTACTCATTCAGCTAGTATGATATTGTAAGATGTTAAAGTGTTTTATGCAGTGCTAGGTGTTGGGTTTTCTTTTTTATAGAAGGAAGTTGCAGAAACACTAATACATATGGCAAAAGCTATTTTTACAGCTCCAGTAATCAACCAGAGTTGCAGATTTTTTCCTATCTTTTTTCCCCCCTAAGTTCATTTTCTGGTGTGCTCTTTCTGAAAGTTACATCGCAAAATTAGGCTTGGCTTTGTAGCAATGTTTGAAATATTTTCTCACTCTGTAAGCTGAACATCTCAAAATCAGAATAACTCAGAACAGCAGCTTGTTCTCATATCCACGCTGCAAAGTCCATGATACTCATCTATCTGAATGTTTTAGCAACACTGGGGGTTTGACATGAAGTAGAAGAAATCAAGATACTTGCTGGTCCCTTTCTTGCATCTAGAGGTTTTGTGTGAGCAGCAGTTTTTCTGGCCGTATTACTGCAGAAAAAGAGCTATGATAAAACACTCTCTAAACAAACAGATTCCACTCTGATGCCAGCAGGGATACTCTTTCCTTTCCTGCCATCCATCAAGAATTAGTAAAATGGAGGAGTCGAGAAATTAGGCTCTGTTGTAAGAACCAAAGGAGGAAAAATGGGATGGTTGGTATCCCCCTGAAAACATAGGGAGTGACAAAGTGAGTCAGGGAGGGAGGCAGGGGGCAGCAAGTGGCTGCAGAAGATAGGGGGCTTAAAAAAGTTCTCCAGTTTTTAAAGCATTAAAAAAGGTTGGGTTAAGGTGGTGACACTCATGTCAAGTCCTTCTAAAGGTGTATTTTTCTGTGAAAGGTTTGGTGCAACCTCTGTGTCAACAGAGTTGACACCAGCATCAGAGCATGGGCCTCATTATCAACCTTAACGGAGGAAAGGATTTCTTTTGGAGATCTCTGGCACAGTAGATTTATAGTGCCAGAATAGTTCTTACATCTTTGTAAAGCACTTATAATGCTGGACTTAAAGCTCCACGACTAGGCTCAGACAAAAGTGAGGACACTGACAGCACAGTCGACAGAGATGATTTTAAATTCACCAGTTCAATGTCTAAGACAATGTGTATATTCAAATGTATGTCTGAATGCTGCATGTTCAAATTAGACAGGGTATATATTGCTTAACTTCTGAAAATTCTCTATTCCATTGTTATATTTAAGCTGTAAGAAGTATGTATTGGCTGAAACCCATCAGGACACCTAAATGGTTAGTCTGGCAATGGCCAGTAGCAGATGGATGGGGAAGAGGATAGCAGACACATAGAGCAATCCTACTCTTGTACTCTTCTAGCCTTTGACAATGAGGGGCTTAGAGATCTCTTGAGCTGCAGGCTGCATGTAGGATACACCCAGCATGCATGTCCACGAGTTATTCATATCTACTAGAGCCCTTGTCCTATAAAGTTTTTTTCCTGGAGGAGATGAGGAGTTTGTGAAGCATCATGGCATGATATTCCCCTTGATACTATGAAAAAGTCAAATGAATCTTCGTTCTTAGAGAAGAAAAAATTCTGACCTCTTTGGCAAGAATTTGCCTCCATATGGTTTCATTTCCTTGGGTTTAGTCTACTAAGCACTTTTTTTTCTTTTTTTTTTTTTTTTTTTTTTTTAGGAGCATTTCTCTGAGGCTGTTCAAACAAGAAGGTTAGAGTATTTATGGGTTGGGAAACTTTATGTTGATTACTTTGAGCATGGCTTGGAAAGGTTCTGAGATGAGAACCTGATTTATGATGAACAAATATTTTTTTAAAGGAGACAACAAAAAAAGAACCATCTGAAATGTTTTACGTTCTCACTTTTAAATGTCCAGATTATTTTTGTTGGTTTTACTCATGACATGCAGTCATAATCATTACTATCAATGAGAAATTTTCCTCCTCTCTTTTCTTTGCAGATTCAGAGTTTGGAAGATGAAACTCCCTATGGAAATGCTTCTGACACCACTTCGGGTGAGCATTAAGAGACAGTTTTCCAGTTTATAAAATCTGTTTCCATCTAGCTGCTTCTAAAGATTATTCTAACAATACATTTCCCCTCTGTTCTCCCACCACTTCTGGCATTTGGATGCATTATTCTAGACAGGGCAACCTAGACAATGTATGATAAATCATGGGGCTGTAAATTAACCTCAGCTCGTCAGGGAGACACAAGAAGTGTCCACAAAGAGGGCACCTCATGTGCAGAGCTCTGAGTGTTTGGGGTACCCTGCTTGATGCTAAGCAGACCTCTCCAATCTTACAAGTGACACCACAGCTTTGGTTCTGCTCAGTAAATTATTTGCCAGTCTTAGATGACTCCTTATCTGCTACCTCTTGGATCTCTAGGAGATAAGTCAACCAGTAGATTGGACATAATGACTAGCACTACATGAGCTGACATTGCATTGAATCCTGTGTTAGAATATAAGTTATTTGCTGAGTCTATTGAAAGGAGTAAAGCCAAAGCTGTCATACCAGATGTTATGCTGTCATTTGGGGCAATTTGAGTTTCGATCCTGGGAAGCATTTTCTGGCAGGAGAGGTGATGGAGGAACGGCTGTTCAGTCTCTAGAACAGGGAGTGCTTGGACTTGTGCTCCAATGAACCTTTCCAGCCAGTGCTTAGATCAGGACTGGTGGTTGTTTGGTTTTTAAATGGGACAGAAATTTCATGTGAAAGAACTATGAAGTAACAAGAAGCAGATAGCAAGGGGCGAAGGTGGAAGTTTTGTCAGCCCTCACCTTCCGAGGACTACGCTATGTCACTTTAGAGGAGCCAGCACAAATTCCAGAGTTATAACACAGGTATTTAAAAAAAAAAATAGATATTCATTCATTCACATATGCCATTGGCTGGAGTGACAGCTGGATTTGCAGGAGTGAAATCAGGATCCTGTTGAAGACAGTGACAGAACTTCCACTGACTTCAGTGAGAACAATGTTTTCATTGTGTGTTGGATTTTCTTGGTAAATGCTAGAGCTGAGCAAATGGAATGGAGCATGGCATGAATTCCTTAGTTCTGGAGGGTTTATTTTTATTCTCAAATGATTTGTAAACATACATTCACTGTTTTGCTAGTTGTTTTCTTTTTAACTGTATAATAGATTGCTTCTCTTGCCACATCTTCTGGTAGGATTGTGTGTGTCCAGTCAGTCAACATATGGCTCTAGTGACTTTCGGGATTTAGTGTCAGGCTCCTCTTGCTAATCAGACTGTACAGTTTGTCAGCTGAATTACATGAGGTTACTTTGATTTTTTTTTTTTCTGATGGATGCCTTGAACTTCATGAACCAAGATGACTCCCCAGACCAGTAGTCTTTGCTTATAGCAGTACCTATATAAAGAACAGCAATTACCCAGGACTGGTGCAGTGAAAAACACCATTTGGACAAACATTCAGTGAGAAAGTTAAAAAAAGAAAATGTGGACACAGCCCAGTGGGGAAAAAAAAAATCAAAATGTAACAACATAACCACAAATGCTTTTTTTCCTCTCTTTGTCCATCTCTAAAAAATTACTGTTCCGTTTAATGTTGAAGGGCATTAGTTAAAGGATTTCTCAGAGTGTATATGTATATCAATCACAATGAAAGAGGGAAAAAATTAACTGTAAGCGCTGAACACCCTTTAAAAACATAGGAATAAGCATGTATTAAGCAGTAGCTTCATGGCATAAAATGCAGAAGATAATTATTTGTTTTTAATTCTGGTAAGACTGTCATCCAGCTAAGTGATCAAAGTCATCCAAATAAACTGCACTTATGTGAGATTTATGCCTTTTCAGAACCAGAATACCATTTTAGAGTTTTATTTAAACACTCTTTTTTTTTTTTTTTTTCTCTCTCTCTGTTTCTTCGGTGTCATTGACACTTGGCCTATATTTAAAGTAGAGATTTCCGGCCTTTTTTTGCAGACTTTTTTCATGTTCTTTCTCTTTTTCCCACTGTTCTTAAATGGCATAACCTTCCATACTCATGGGAGTTTTATTGTGACTTCAGCTTGCTGTGCATCATGGAAATAGTCTAAAAATTTCAGGTTATGAACATAATATATTTTGTTAGTAGTGAATAATACCTAGCCCTCAGTAAGGTTCTTAGCAAATTCAGCAGGATGTGGCTCAGACCCATAAGTAGGGGTCTTCAAAGCAGAAGGGTCTGGGAAACAGAGTCCCTCAAGAGCCAACACAAAGAAAACATCAACTCCCAGGAGACCATGCCTGAATTTAGATTTGGCTTCCATGTTCCCAGGGGCACAGGCTGCCTATTTGTCAGGGCTCATAGAGTCATAACATAAGGGACCATCCTTATTTGCCTGTGCCCCTGTTGGAAAGGGTGTGAGTGATGGTGAAGATGTGAGAGCCTTACATGACCCCGCTGGATCAGGAGATCACTTGAGTGGGGAAATGCAAGGTGCCCACGATGAGAAGAAACAGAGTCAGATAGGAACTGCCTGCTTTGCCTGGAAGGGGCATGTTAGAGATGGGTGACTTATGGAAGTACTTGTCCCAGCAGTATTGTCCCTTGGCTCTGTAGCCTGGCCTCAATTTTAGTCCAATTGCTTAATTTTCTACACTCCCCATGAAAACCAATTCCCTGGCTGCTGTGTGTCTTCTTTATATTTCTCCATAATGTAGATTCTGGCTGTTTAACTGCAGTAGGCTTTATGATAAGGCTTTTTTTCCCTTTCTCTTGGCAGAATGCTGAGACTTAATTTTAAAAGATGCTCATGCACCCCCCCCCCCCCAAACATCTCTGAATGACTTACAGGGAAAGCAGAGTGTTTTCTAGCTATGTTTTAAAAAATATTACAATCTTTTTTATTAGGCAATTTTATCATTGTTATAAATAAGTAATTGTACTGGGGAGAAGGGATAATCCTTATTTAATTAAATTCATCTATACTCCCAGGTTGGCAGCAACCAGACATATGTGAGACTAATACCCACAGCCTGCCTGTATGCATGTGCAATTAAAAATTCACTCTACAGTAGCACTGGCAGTTTAGTGTTGCTTTTGGCATTTACAAATTCTTTTATTTTGTGACTTTTTTTTTACCATACACATATGCTGGAGCAGATGTTGCTTATTTGTTGTTTATTCAAATCTGTAGGCTCTGGCAGCTAACTCCATTGTTCTGTAATGAAGCTTTATTCACTGTCCTGTATTAGGACCCAGCAAATGCATGACAGGCAGAGTTAGCTCTCAGCAGGAACTACAGTTATTGTCCTTACTTATTGGCTGTTTATATTCTAAAGCTCACAGTTGAGGAAGCTGGCTGGGCAGGGTAAGGGGCTGGGGATGCTGTGTGCTGAGGAAAATTACTTGACTCCACTCACTGTATCTTCGCACAGATGAGGTGCAGGCTTGCATGTAAACTCATCTGTTGCAGGGATTTCATATTCAACACTTGAAAAATAGGGCTGTTCTCCCCCTCCACCCCCTCTTCTGCCTTGTTCTCCTCACCCCACCCCTGCTGCTCCTTCCTTTTTCAATTAGCCTTTGCGAAGCACCGGGTTTAACTAAAGGATGTTTCGATGTGGCTCACCCCCATTAACTCAGCACGTGCCTGAAAATTCATTAGCAGCAACATCTATTAGGGAGGCATCAGGAACCGGTGGGTTTCTGGTGCATGTTGTAGTCACTTGCTCCCCTTTGCTCCTTATTTACTCCCCTCTCCCTCTGCGGGGCAGCCACACGCCCGAAAGGCAGGAATTCCTGCACGGTGCTGACCCAAGCAGACACACTGCTCCCAGGCTCTTGAGTGCCAAGAGAAAGGCATTAGCCTGCTGGAAAAGCCCTCGGTAGCCCACAAGGCAATCAATCAGAGAAGTAACCACCTCCATCTGGCTCGCTGTGACATGGTAGCTTGCTACTGAAGTGCTTGTGATTCATCTTGTCCCAACGAGTGGTGCCAGGGACTGCGTACACCCAGTTTTTGCGGCAGCTGGGAACGTCCTATCTTCCCCCCATGCTGAGCTAACACATTAGCTCCCCTGACTTACCAAGTAGCAATTCTTTCAATTATCACACCTTCACTCTTCCTACTTACCAACTCCTCTGTTGGTTTGGCACCATGGGAATATTCGCAGAATGCAATTGGTATTTTTTTTTAATTGACTGAGTGCCAAGAACGTGAATCCTGTTTATTATCCATTATCCATTGTAATGTCTGCCTGCAATTCAAGAAGGAATGAATGTCTTCAGAAGTGCAAGAAGAAAAGGCACGTTCATTTCTTATGCTTCAAAGAGTACAGAATTCTCCACGTACCTTTCTCTAGTTTCAGTATTGAGATGTGAACAGCTACTTCATTTTTGCTATTTGCTGTAGTGCCTACATAACAGTGCTTTGGTTTATAACACGGTGACTTAATTTTAAGTAAGTTTAAAGGTAAAGGAAAGACAAAGGGAAGGCCAAAGTGAAGACATGATAAAGCTGCAACCAAAACAAGAGCTGAACTTAAAAATGTCCTACAACTACTCTTGTTGGTACTGCCTTACACTTTGACATTGCTTACACAGTCTCCAATCTGAGGTCTCCCTTCATAAAACATTCTTTGTAGGTCTGTGACAGAGAGATCCCTTTTCTTGCAACAGCTTTATCTTTTGCAGCAGACTTGGTGCAAGAGAGATATCCACCTGCTTTAGCTGCTTTGGGCTGCCTCCATTTGTTTTATGGTGCCTCAGCTCCTATTTTCCCATCTTCTGCACATGAACCATGTAAAGACCTTCTTCCTCTTTGCTGTTTCTTACAGAAAGGGTCCTATTAATCACAGTGTGAATAAAAGCACTGTATCATTTTAATTCATTATATAGCCTGAAGTCTGGAGGGGAATTCTGTGGTCCTGGAAAGGCACAGAGATTTAGAGAAAAGAGTAAAGTGAAAAGAGAAGTTGTGTAACAATAGGTCTTCAAACTTCCCTGGTTTTGGGGGGTTTTTTGTTGTTGTTTGGGTTTGGGTTTTTGGTTTTTTGTTTTTCTGTCCAGAAACATCCTGGGTGACCTGATTCCCTAAAAGAATTCCTCCTATAAAGACAATTTACTTCTGCAGCTCTTCAGCATACCCTGGCTGCTTTGCTTTATTTCAGTCCACCTTAATGTATCTCACAGACATACTTGTGCCTAAATTTAGGAATTGATATAAAGATAGAGACCTAGGAGGTGGTGACACGATGTTCACCAGTGCAGAAACTGGAAGACTGGGAAAGAAAGGAAGTCTGGCAGAGTGTTGACCTGGCTTCTGGGAGGTCATTCCATCTGCCAGTGGTGTCAGGACATGCTGCCTATAGTCCTTAGGTCCAAGGAACCATCCCAGGAGCTTCTAGGGGTTATATGATTTTTAGCGAGTACATTCCTAAAAGTCATTGCACATTTATAACATTTTGTTGCACGTATGTGTCATATTTTAGGTCCTGCTGCAGCAGGCTGATTCATCCTAGTGGGAAAGGATATGCACACACTGCATACTTCAGGCAGATGGCCCAGTGGAAGTTACAAAACCTGCTGTTGTTTAAATTTTAGAGGGGAAAAAATAATGAAAAAACTTAGGCATTCAGGAGAACCACCAAATACTTTGACAACCAAATCACAGAATCATAGAATCATAACATGATTTTGGTGGAAGAGACCTTAAAGATCATCTATTTCCAGCCCCCCTGCATGGACAGGGTTTAGATTAATGATGATAGGCTTTTAAATAAGAAAACTTCTAAAATGAAATCTAATTGTGCTGAGATCTGGATAAGTCTTTTCTAATATTTCCTCCTCAGTCTTTTATTCTCATCCTCAGCAGAGTACAGGGGGATCAGAGCCTTGCCCGTGTGGTCAGGGACCTCCATGCTTCTAGACTAATTGTTCCAGGTGACCCTTTGAATCTTGCTGCCAAATTTTAAATACCAATCCCACGTAGAGCCCAGGCTTTGAGACAGCTTTGTGAGAAAGTACATCCTTTTACTGAAAGCACTATATTTCTTTGCCAAGGCTGCTATGAGAGTGTTGATTCCTCTCACCATCAGTGAAACCAGTGAGAAGGGGACTTTTGGTGTATTTTTATGCTCTAGAAACTCTGATTTCTTTATGGATGAGAAACATTATTCTTCTTCTATAGATCTTCTACATACTTATCAACTACTGCCTGATACTTAGCATTTCTCCTTGGGAAACTATAACTGTCAAAGAGAGGTAAGCTTGCTATGCCTGACATTCTTAGACTCCCTGAACACAGTTTAATGGCTATTACCATGGAAATAGAAATTATAATTCACTGTTGATCTCTACAAAGTGCCACCCGAAAGCTGGATACCTACTCTGGCCTCCCAGTTGATTAGGGCACTGCTGACCAGGCAGAAGTTGCAGGACCTAACAAAAACATATGGGCTTTTCACTCATTTTTTTGCAAAAGGTGCCTGTATGGGTTGCTGGAAGCCATTCTCCCTTTTGTGAGGTGTTCTCAGTTGCAGAGAGCCCTACCAGGCTCCCTGCAATCTCTTATTTTTTATTAATTATCTCTGTGCAGCTGCTACTGGGAGAAGTTGTGATGTAATGTGATCTACAGTGTAGGCTGATGACATTCAGCTCTACCTCTCATTTTCATCAGAAGCAGACACAACCATCACCCATCTCTCCTGACATTTGGCAGTGGCACGAAAATGAATTAATGACAGTTGGCTGAAGCTCAATTGAAATAAGATGGAAGTGATACTGACTCTCAAGGAAAAGTAGGAGGAGGACCTGGCAAAGTTTGAAGCTGTTTCATCAGCTGAGGGAAGATAAAAGACCATTGTCAAAGTGACTGCAATTTCAGGTTTTGACTAGATTCATCACTACTCCTAACCTCCCAGACTGCAGAAACATCATTTATCACGGAGAACTGCCTACAGTGTTCTCTCTTTTCCTGTCAAATTCAGCTCTTGGATTACTCATTTATACTTTTATCATTTCTAGGGCAGTATGTTCTTGTGTAGGACAAGCAGGAGACAACGGGAAGGGAAGGCAGCCACCTTGCTCCTGAGCATTGCTGTTTGCAGGAGTGAGTCTGTCATTCTCAGGGGCAGATTCAAAATATTGACCTGTGTAACCAAACCTGACATGACCTCATGCCTCAGCTACTTTTAATACTTTCTGTAGTTCTGTAGGGAGTTTTCCAGAGTCCCGGACCAAATTGTCCTGGGAATATTCTTGGAAGGGACAAAGGTGTAAACTCCTGGAGAGTAAACCTCTGTCACCAAAGACCACAAATGTCAGTTCTGACTATCTCTAGAGAGGCACAGGGGTGGCTGACTAGTGCAGGACATAACATCTTTTTCAGTGATGTACAAGGTAGAGAGCATGTTTCTTCCCCTCCCCACAGTCATGTCTGATAAGGGTAGAGAGGAGGGAAAATAAGCATTCCAAAAAATTACTTCATTTTCTTTAATGAGTGCCTTAACTGGCTATTATAATCTAATTCAGTTCTTCTCAAAAGCTTCCTTCTACACTTGAGCACAGGAAAACCTGTAATGTGAGAGTGAAAGAGAGCCATCCCACCCACCCACCAGCCCCAGGCATTTCACAAAGGAGAATATGTATACCTGCTGTTGTGGTGCTGGCTGTAGTGCACAGCAGATGTACTGAATGTAGTTTTAAATCAGTAAATAAGTTCACTAGCTTCAAAGTATGCAAGCATTTAGTGCAGGTACCAGTGGCTGTCTAGCCCTAGCATCAGGGAGCTGATTGTGCACCCTCTCACCCTGCTCTTCAGACAGGTTTTGCAGCCTGGGCAGCTCTCCAGGCTGCTGTGCTCTGCCTGCCGGCTGTGCTGTGTCACAAGCATGCTAGACATAACCATACTATACACTGAATCTTAAGCCAAAAACCTGGCTGGAATTTGGTGCAAAACTGCTTTTTATCTTGGGTGTTCTGGAGGAGGACTGAAGCTGAATGCTCTGATGAGAAGATACAGTTTTGCTACCTAGGCTGTTTCTGCCATCCTCTGGGCCAATGCAGTTTGTGTCTTTAATGCTCTGTGACCTGTTTCCTTCAAGTGCTTTTTGGCTGATATCTGGAGAGCATCTAGGCCGATGTGGTCCCAGGGGAATGTGGACAATCCGAGCTCTGCAGGGAGCCAGGCCCTGGGCAAGGACTGGGAGGCTGGGCAGGAGGACACAAAGCATGTTCTGTGCACTCCCAGTGCCCCTAGAGCTATGCACGTGTCCCCTGCTAATGATGGCTGTGACAGCCAGACCCTTTAGATAACTGCTGAATGTGGAGATGAGAAGAAATATCAGTATCTGTCACACAACACATGTGTCCACCACGCTTTGCCCCCCTCACCCTGTCCCACCTCCTCAGGGTGTAGCATACATGCTCACACTTGTCTCCCATGTGATGTGGTTGCAGTTGTAGGGGCTGCAGGGCTTCCTCTGCTTGCCCACAATGAGTGGGCAACTGCTTCACCCCCACAAAAAGAAAAGTGTATCTGAAGTCCCCCCCTATGCCAGTGGTACCCAAAGTAATGGGCAGAGGGATTCTGCGGCTTGGGTGAGAGCTGGGGTAACTCAGTTTTGACAAGCAGAAGGAAATACCTCAGAGGAGCCAGGTTTTCTTTACCTTGTATGCCCTGCTGAGCACAGACCATCCTGTTCCATTCATAGAGCATGGTAGGACAAAATTATTAAGAAAAATTGCCTTATGTAGAGCCTTTATTTTTATAATTTATATTTTCACCCAGTACACTGCGTTAGATGGTTGGCATGAAATTCCCCTTCTTTACAAAGAAAGGAAGGGACAAATTTTTTACCTATTTCTGTTTTTGGAACAGGAAGTTTTGTTGCATCCGGTGCATTTTGTGGTGTATTATTTGCTTTAAAGTTATATGACAATTCTAATAAGATAATTTCTATAAATTCTGCTAATAATGTCACTGACATTATAAAATGTGCAGGACATCGGGAAATACTGTAGTTAGCACCAGTCTTTGGAACCAGTTTGTGGTTTATGTGTTGCTGCCATCTCGTGATTGTTCTCCAGAAATGCAGCACAAAACGGAGCTGAAGCAGTAGAGAAGGGGTCAGCGGAGCAGCCCTGCTCCAAGCGCTTCTGGACCGATCTGTCCTACAGGCAAGCTGCAGAATTCTGTATTGCATTTTTCTAGAAAATTAAGGTAAACCACATAATTCTCAGCTCAGTTTGCTTGGTCGTAACCATTTCTGCAAGCAGAAAGTGAATCAGGTTCAGAGAAGTTTTGCAGGAATGTTAGAAGAAACCCTAGGAGTAGTTTCCTACTAGAAATTTCCTTTGGGATTTCTGCAGCACTAAATGAAATGTTTCTGTTCGTGGTTAACAGCCAGTAATTGGTGCAGCTGCCTGTGGGGGGGAGTTACATCTTAGGCTACGGAAAGAAAGCACAATGTACTGGGAAAGGGGCAGGTTTTATGGAATATTACCATAGGATCAAATTTTGCCACATACACAGAAACTGTTATGAAGAACAGTTTTTTTTTTCTCAAAATGCTGAAAGTTGTACAGAATAAATTTCTTCTGCTGCACCAATATTTAGTGAGCTTCTGAAAGCCCACTGTTCTGGATACCATCACTTAAAAAAGAAAAAATTACTTAGTGGCTTATGCAGAATACATATTTTCAGGGGAGTTTTATTAATTCTTAATAACCATATAGTAGAATGTGGTACTTAAAACTGGTGTTGCCCATCCTCTCTGAGTAGCAGGAGTAAGCTGCAGCAGCTCTCCCATCACAGGACAGGAACACCTGTAACTGCACCACACAGGATGTGTTCATCCAGCACACAGAAAATTTGTTATGCAAAGCCTTTTTGTACTATGCCATAGGCAGGGCAGTGCTGTTAAGGATAACATAAGAACTTACCAGTTTGCAGGGCAGATATTTTGAAATGCCTAAATGGGAAGGTTCCAGTAACTACTCAAATTTTTGAAAGTAATGTCTGGAAATTTGTTTTTGAAAGTCCCTTTTTGGCATGTAGGACAGGCATTCTTGATTTTTTTGCTTGTGGGTTGAAAGTTTTGGAGAATAAGTGCTGTCACATCTTCCACAGGCTGCTGCAAGAGCCATAGGGCTGAGCAGCTTTGGTGGACTGTGTAGTTTTGTGTATATGATGCCTGTGTTTGAGAAGCAAAACACAAACCATCCATAATGTAATAAAATATCTATTCATTTATGGCACTTCAGTGGACACAGTATCAGGTTCACTCACTCCATCTCAAATTGTGTTCAAGTACTGATGAATTTAATTATTGTTGGATATATGTACTTTTTAAGGCCAAATCAGTGAGATATTTGTGTGTCCATTTAACTCTGGGTATGGGAGCATTATACACAGACTTAGGCCTGAACCTAGTTTCCCTGTTGAATTTAATCTGTATTTAAGCTGTAATGAAGTTAGTGCCTTGAGAGTTTTGTGCAAGACTGCAAAATGCTTCTGCTTATAGAGTGAAGTGGAAAAGGCTTTCAGGCTTCTTTTTCTTTTTCAAAATATCTGACTAAATTGTGGCTTCTCTGTTATTTACTCCTTCATATGTAGTAGATAGTTTTGGAAATGTTTATCCACATCAATGTCCAGCAACATTTAAATAGCTACAAAAATACCTAAAATTTGAACAGCACTGCTAGGTTGCAGTTGGCTATTTTGCTTCTTCCTATGACAGGATGCACAGTCTAAATTTACATTTGTGAATTTAAAATTCAAATTTGCACAAATGTTCTTTCATTTGAAGCTTTTGTGTCTATAGCTTCTTCATGTACTCAAATTATGTAAAAAAACAAATATTGAAGTGCATTCATCAATGTCAATGTGATTCAAAAGGCATGCAAAAATAATGCTATTTACAAGCAGCAGAGTAGCTCTCATGACATCCTTTGCAGTTTCCAAGTATTCTCCAGGCTGGAGACTAGGACGAGGTTGTGGGTTTTTCAGCCAAGTCCACCAAAAGCCATCTTCAGAGTCTTCAGAGTAATGCAGAACAGTACTCCAGAACTTATTTTTTCACTAATTAGGGAATATTCTTCATTAATGGTGAACCTAGGAGCCTGATAGTTTCAGAAAGTTCCTGCTCTGATGGCTGCTGAAAACAGAAGCTGCTCTATCTGCATGCAAATAAGGGGAGAGGAAAAGTCTCTTAATGAAATTGGATTGATCAAGTAAAGGGCTGGAAAGCTGTGGGACCTTTGGGATTTGGAAAGCATATACTTTCTTATAAGATACAAAATGAAGCAGAAACCTGATTAGTAAGTTCCTCTAACCTATTTTTATTTAAAATTCAGGCAGAACAAAAATGGGATGCAGGAGCTAAACTCTCCCAGTTCAATTAGCACAGAAAGGCGAAGAGCCAAGGTTTTCCTCACCAAGGTCTTCAGGGGCAATACTCAGGTTTTCTCTTTCCAGCATAGCCAGATGTATTCTCCACACAAGGCCCAGAGTTGTAATTTTTAGTTCATAGTTGAATACTGGTCTGCGTCTCGACTTCTTCTCCAAACATACTTTATCTTTCCTTGGTGTGATGCTCTGCATGTATTTGCAGAATCTCTACAGGTTTGAGTGTCTCCACACACTAGGAGGACTGTGTATATCTACATGAATAATGGATATTTTGGTTCAGTGGCTGAGCCAAATGATCATGGAAAAATGCAGTTTGGGTAGACTAGAAAGGGAAGCATATTTCGTTTAATGTTCAGGTGATTTAATCCATTTTTTAAATTCCTTTCAACCTCAAATTAAAAAATGCAGCTTCTTTCAGAAAAGAAAGAAAAAAACACACACACAAACCCAACAAAACAAAACGAAATGGAAAAAAAAACCCCAAACAACCAAAAAACAAACATTTGAAAGAGAAAGGTGAGAGCATTTTAAAAATGTCAAAAATTTTGGCCAACTTGTATTCCTCCTAAAGACAATCTTCCAGTTGCTAAAAGGCTTCAGTTCATTTAAACATAAGGAGCTGTTGCTGTAAAGAAGTGGTATCCCTGAGGTGACCTTGGCCACTGGTGAAAGGGTTCTAGATACCAGTCCATTCTGAAACAAACCACCACCTACATCAAGCCTGTACATTTTCAGAAACCTAGTAGATAGAGAAATTTTTCCTACAAGCCCTAGCAAAGACCTGTTTTGGTCAGGCTGTGAGTAACCTCACGAGGTAATAGAAGCTGCCAAGAAATACATTGCTGTTACCCTTGGCAAGAGGTTAATGTTACTGAAAAATTCACAAAGGGGAAAACACTATTGCTTCTCAGGACAACATCAGCCATGGTCTAATTTGCAGTCTTACTTAATCCATATTTGAGACTCTTGGAGGAAATGAAGTGATAAATTGGCCTACTCCTTACCCAAAACAGTTTCCCCAGTATGCAAATGCTAGCTTCCATCATGTAAATATTACTCGGCTCTGGTATACAGACACGAAATCAAATTATATTTGCAAAGGTTGAAACTGTGCTGCTTCAAATTAAAAAGGTTTTCACATTTGATATAGTTCTGGCACAGCCCTAGACCACAGTGCAACCCATCTTCCCAGCACATCCCTGCTCCACATTCCTCTCAGGAGCACTTTGTTCAGCTTGAAGTCATTGTGGGAGCACTTGACAATCTCATAATAGCTTTTTTTGCCTCACCTTGAACTGGAGGCCCATATTAATTTTCACTCTTTTTTAAAAAAATATTCAGGCTTTCACAGAGATCAGGGGAACTTTGGCTTTGAATAAAGTATTACAGAGCCAGAAAAACAGCCCATCTTTTAAAACTCCTTACCTTCACCATCCTACCTTTGTCAAGGCCCAGCACACTGGGTAGGATCCTGTGAGTCAGGGTGGGATGTAATGATTGAATTAGGCATCTGAATGTAGTTGGAAAAGAACTGCAGCTCAGACCCTCAGAGATACCAGTCTGAGCTGCTTACATGAAGAATTTAAGCCATTACTCTAGGGGTATTAGTTCATTACACATCTAATATATAGGTAGGTGCAAATTAGATGCCTAACTCAGATGAAGGTGATTACTTGGTCTGAGGACAGGAAACCACAGTAAAATGTACAGGTGAACTGTGCTTATGTAGTTGCCCTACTAAAGCTTTCTTCTTTTTTATAAGTTTCTAATTTGCTAGCACAAAACTTGTAGAAACTGGATTTATGCCACAGACAGGCTTTCAGAGTGATCTGAGCCTTGCATGATGTACATATACAATCTTTTCCTGTATAATCAATGGGCATGATGACAGCAGAGCACACGTCAGACCTCCTTCCAGCCCAAGGAGACACATGGAGGTCTCTCTGAAGCCTAACTCAAGTGATATTAGCTTGATCTGCAGGGATTTCATCAAGTTTTTAATGTCTCCTTGCACCTAAAGATCAACCTGGAGTCCACTGTCACATTTTTGGGTAGTTCCTTAGCAAATGCATGAATCTAAACGTGGTTGGAGAGGCCGAGGGGTTGCAGTACACAAACACTGTTCTTGGAACAGTTCCATCAAACTTACTGTAATAAAGGGTCAAAACTGGATACAGCCATCTGGTTTTGAGCAGGTCAGAAGATGAATTCTAACCGCACTGGCTCTTCCAATAAAAGTTACAGGGATTTTCCCTACACATGATTTCCAGCAGCATGCCAGCTACTGAGTATCCCGCCAGCCTCATGAGACACGCAGGCGTCTTAGAACACTAGGGAAGCAGATAATGTGTTTTCCTGCTTCTGCAAACTTTAAAGCCTGAATGCCAGTTATTAGGATTTTAAGATGCAATTGACTATTTGAGATTCAAATAATTTGAGTTCCAAAATGGTTGGAAGTACAGCAGCTGGAACATTTCGGCTTTTCAAAATTTTTCCTAAGCCCTTCTTTCTTAATTTTTATGTATGGAAAACCATAGGCCAGACTGACACACTGGAAGCAACAGCTGGCAAAGATGCAAAGGGTAATTGAAACAGCTTTTATAAAAGTTTAAAGAATCTGTAGAGCAGTCTCCCTGGGGGAGAAGCTGAACCATGATGTTTTTTGTGGGAAACTGCAAGGATGAGTTTTGAGACCACCCACAAACAGGGCAATTTTCAGTAACATCACTGCAGATTTTGTAATGTTTGGGATGGGAACCACATATTTCTCATCTGAAAAAGAAAAATAACTGACTGATTGATGTGCTGCTGATGGTACCAGGAGTGGCAATGCAAGTAATTAATTTAAAACCCATACAATTATTTCTGGTTTCAGTTTTACAGTTGCTTACTACAAATAGATTGTGTAATTTTCATCAATTTATGCCCAAGATATGTTTAATAAAGCCCATACTCTGTTAATATATGAAAACATAATTTATAGATTTTTTTTTTAACGTTTTCCAGTTCACACCAATGATAACAAATAAGTTAGGTTTCAGAACTGCTAGGTGAATTGCCATATATTCGTGGATATAACCAGAAGATAAAAAGACCTTGCAATCAGTTGTGGTTTTCTGTACAAGAAACAAGAGGAATGTACCCTGAGTGCCTCAGTCCCTGTTTCTTCCCATCCCCAGCAGACTCCCCCAGCTCTACCTCTATTTTTGTCCCAGCTACCTGAGAATGAGAGCATTATCTGAGGATGAAGATTATCTGAAAATGCAGATTATCCAGGGGTTGAGAGGTATTGGGTTGTACAGACTAACTGAGTGTCTACTGTCAAGCATTTGTACTTTCAAAGAGGGTTGGGTTTTGCTGTCAGCATTTTGTTGGCATATAATTTGTTTAATTACAGAAACTGGGGTAAGAATTAGCCAGATGATGTGGCTGCTAGATAAAAATCTTCTCTGTAATAAATTTAGAATATCTTCTTCTTGCCTTTATGTCTTGCCATGCAACCCTACATCATCTCTGATTATTACTGTAATTTCCTGTCCTCAAAAAAACCCAAAAAACCAACGGAAATTATATACTGTGCTTCAAAGAAGAGATAATCTGCTGTAGGGAGAGACTAGGGCATCTGCCTTTCCGTGGGAGCTACCTGATGGAAGCCATCAAAACTACATAGGTATGAACCAGATCTGGTCTGAGCCAGCTCTAACAATCAAAAGTCAACATTTTTAGCAAAAGAAAACAAATATAGGTTATTTACACTGTGTATGTTGTGTGAATATATCAAAATCTGAAACCTGCAGTTGATTATTACTCTGTTGAATAAGTCAATGCTTCGAAACATCAGTAATAGCTATTCTGAGCAAATTTTGTTCTTATTTTTCTGGTTGTAGCAATATTGCACATTTTTGGACAGGATCAAAAATATTTATAGAAATGTACACTTACAATGCCCCTGCTTATCTCTCTGTTACTTTTGGCTGGCTACTGATTTCTGTTTTCCTCTCTAATTTTTCTTAACTTTTTTTTTTGGTTTTTTTTTTTTTTTCCTTCCCAGCAGAGGTGATGGTGACAAGAACAAGCAGCTGCCAGTCAGATAGCAGTGGGTTCATGGAGGAGCTGCCAGAACCTGTAATTTTGCAAGTAAGAAATGAGCAATAGCTGTCTGTAAGTCTATGAAGACCAAGTAACCAAGGCACAAGCAATATTAAAAAAAAATAAATCATGGAGTTGTGAAAACTTCACAAAAACAAATTAATTCTCCTAGAAAACTTCAGAAAGTATGAAGCTTTCTCAGAACTTTGTGCAACTCCTCAACCACACTAATGCAAGATTTGTGCAGTGCACAAATCAGGCATCAGAAAAAAAGCATTACAAGAATCTTTGATTCTTTGTTTCACTGGGTATTTAAAGATGTATTTTAGTGCATCCTGGGGTTGTATAGAGCAGAATAAGTGATGGGCAGACCAGTGTGATGGAACAAATGTAGTATTTCAATTCCTCTTTTTTGTTTGTTTGTTTTTTTTTTTTGTTCCCCCCATTCAGAATGTGCCTTTGTCCATGAAGACTGATTTTTTTTCTGATACCCTCGATCAAGAAACAGATGTGTCACATAGGACAGTTTTTCCTTTGTTAAATCAAGTTTTTCAACAAAAGCCAGATGATTGTGTTGCCAAATGCTTCATCACAGCTTGTGAGAGTGTTTTGACAGTACCCAGATCAACAAAAGCATGCAGTGACCAGAGAGAAGATGCTCATCAACTGCTGACGGTAGAAAATGGCAAGTATCAAGCCTATAATACTAAGCCACAGATTTTTGAAGAAGAAATGTTATGTGACAAGGACAAGAAAGAGGATAAAACTGGAAGAAAGCAACAAGAAAAAGAGGAGTTCACAAAAGAGCATAGTCCTCATTTTCAGGATGATACCCTGTATGAAGGAGATCCTTGCTTCTCAGAAATTGACCATCATTTGTATTTTAGTACCAAATACAAAAAGGTGAATGACTTAAACCCTGCAGTCATCAGTGAGAGCAAAATCAGAAGTGAAGATGAAGGTGAGAGGTGTGTGACTCAAAAGGACGTTGGAGTTGCATGTCATGAAAGTGCCCATCAAGGTTGTACAAGATGTATAACTGGACCATGTTGGGAAGTGGAAGCGGTCAGCAAAGATGGTGCTCTGCTAGCATTGAGTGAGGTGAAAAACAGGCAGAAGTTCTGCAGTATGGATGGTGATTCAAAAAATACAAGATGCTTCCCCAAAAAAGGTCTCCCAGAAACTCCACTGTGGGGTTCAGCAGCGCAAAGTGGAAGCAGGGCCGCTTCAAGATATTCTCTGCCAGTATCTCAGAGGTACCCCTTCTGCCTAGAAGAAGGGCCTGGATTAAGTTCATCTGAAGCTCAAAAGGCTGATGGTGTAGGGGAGATGCTTGGTGTCAACAAATCAGAACAGGAAGTTGCTGTCCAAAATGGTGAAATGACTTCTACTCCTCTGAAATCTGTTACTGTCCAGATGTCTTCAGGGCTGGAGTTTAATTCAAGGTTCAAGTGCACAGAGCAAGATGGTCCTGCCAGCGAGAGCCTTTCTAGAGAAGATATTGTGGACTTCTCTGACACATCTCACTCTTACAGTGATCCTCTCAAATGGTCAGACCCAGGGGTCTCAAAGGATGCTGTGAAGCAGATCTCTGAAGTTTCCAGTCAAACTGACACCCATGCCAGGTGGCCACCACTGTTCCATCTACCCCAGGGTCACCTGACAAAATCAGCCTCTCTTGACACCATGTTTTGTGGCAAACACAGGTCAAACTACTGGTGTGAGGCCTCTGGTGCTGGGCACGTGCAGGGCAGCTGCCACTGTCACTGCTGCTGCTGTCATGGATGCTGCCTGTGGTCCTTCCCCAGGGATGTCTCTCCTCATTGCCCTGTGGGCTGCTGCTCAAACCATGCCTCCACCCAGCTGCAGCTCTTGAAAATTCTGACGGTCCTACAGGACACTGAAATGAGTAATTTTGCTCTGGTGAGTAGGTTTCTTCATATACATGAACAGCTCAGCTGAAAAACCTATGAGCTAAATGCACAAGCTCGCTTTGCCTTTTCTCTTCTGCCATGCTCACTTCTTCAGTGGGGTCTATCTTGGGAATATAACTGAGAAAATGGATGGGGAAAGAAGCATTCCTTTCTAGACGAAAATGGCAAAAGCATCTGTGTATATCCAGTTTTTGCTGGGCTGCTTCTTTTAGTAACTTATGTACATCAGCTCAGTCTTAAAATGGTTACTGCAAACTGCGTGATAATGTTTACAGGTCAAATGAAGAGATATGAGAATGAGTTTCAGTGAGTTCCTGTGAATCAGCTGAGCAACAGAGGAACATACTGGATTACAAAAATTGCAAGGTTATGTGATTTAGACTAATCTTCTTTTACTGAGAACTCATTTAGGTTTTATAACAGTGTTCTTTAGAGACTGGGAACACCTAGATGTGTATCACAAGCCAAACAACTCCAATTCAAAGTGAGTTGTCTTCTCAGAGCCTTAATTCAAGCCTTTTTAGAGCTGGTTTATGATAACAGAATGACAAGCTTGCATTAAATCTAAAGTCCCACTAAATCAAATAATAAAAATACCAACAGTAAAATGCCACCAGATTGGTATTACTTTTTTCAGAATTCCTGAGAGTTCCCAAAAGCTGTGAAATACTCAGGGTTAGTTAGAAAAGAGAGCAAGGAAGGGAGTCAGAGAAAAATGTGGAAGGAGCAGCACACCTCCTGCTGGTTTGCAGGCATTTCTGTTTTTCATCTTTGCTCTTCATAAAGAAGTGTAACTTGAACTGCTGTACAGTTCGGGAGTGAAAATTATTAGATAAGCATTCCAGAAAGCAAAACAGAGGAGTTTTATGCTCCACAGATGAGTTTCATGCTGCCACATCACTGAATATATAAACTAGCAATGTTTTGTCTTGGAGCAATTACCTTGGAAAAGATGCCTTTGTCAACTGTCTTGCTGTTGCCACAAGATGGCAGTGAATCAGTGCCTTATGGTGGGCTGGGAAGGGTTTTACCACTCATTATATCAGTCATTTTACAGGGGCTAATGGTCTTCTGTAGGCTGTGGACAGACAGGGAGCATGGAAGAAACAGTCTTGGGACCGTATGGTTATCCAAGATCCGTTCCTGAATGACAGGAGCTCATTTGGGCAAGTTCTTTGATTGCTAAAAATCCTCCCTCTGGTCAGATATAGAAGAGGGGAGAAGAAACCATTATTGCTACGTGGGCACTGCTCCCTTGCACCCCATCGTCTTGGTTTAGTAGTCAGGGCAAACCAAAATTCAGAGAACAGAACTGCTCTCTGTTAACCACCTCCACCATCTCATGGGAAGATAAAGGGAAGTAAAGAAAAGATACTTAAAGGTTGGAAGCTAAAATTGGAACAGGTTTACTGGAAAATGGAAGGGATATTGATGCATGGGATAAGGAAAAAAAAATATACAAATATATGCAAAAACCTGATCTTGATGACTTCAGAAATATGTGTACAAGGGTCCCTTGCGGCAGAGCTGACTTGGCAGATGGGTTCACAGCTTTCCAGCACCCAATTTGTATCCTTCTCCTGAAAGGGGACAGGTTTTCTGTCTACCTGTTTTTTATAGAATACGGCAGGAAATGAGAAGGAATACTGATGTCTCTCTGTTCTGCCCCTCCTGGATCCCTCCAGGTGCTAAAGACCCTCTCAGTCCTTGTATTGGTACTGTAAAATTAGCCTGCTCCCCTTCAAACCATAATACACACACATGCACATCTAGGAGCAAGAAAACTGTCTGAGGATTAAGGTTTGGGGTAGGTGCAATCAGCCACACATAATCTGAAGGTGGTCATAAACCATCTGAGTGCCTCACTGGATGTGACTTCTGCCCTCACCTACAGGATTCAGAGCACCAGTTGAGCCCTGCATGGAGCAGATACTTAAGAGTCACCTCCACTCCAGCCACAATACTGACCCTGTCAAGCCACTCTTAGTCACTATTAACCCTTTATGTCACTCTTAACCCTTTTTGATGCAGCCCCATGGCTACTGGGGCTAAATTTTTTCAATTTACTGCTATGGGATTGTTTCACCCCAAGTCATGGACAGCAGGAGTGTGCCCGGCGTAGCAGCTGCATTGAAATGGCAACTGAGAATGAGGTTTTTTAAATGCATGGGGAGCATCTTTTACCCTCTGCCTGAGGTTGATCTCCCAGCTGGGAGGTCTTCTTCACATTTCTGGTCTTGCTGGGACTGAGGGACACATTCAAGTACACAAACATGAAAAGATCATCAAAGGACATGATTGCAGGAATCTAAAGAGATTGGTTGCTTTGCAAATATGCTTCCTGTTTCCTGTCAATTCCAGTGGTCTGCAGTGGAGTGCAGTTTTCTACACTGTCTTCTCATGGGTTACAGGAGACTAAAATCTGACACTTCTTGCATTCAAAGCAGTTTCAGCCTAACGAGGGAATAAGCTTTGAAAATGCAGGTATTGTCTCCAAACTCATTTGGATGATGCTGTCTGCATTACTGTCTTGAACAAGAAAAAGTCTATAATGTGGCTAGAAACTTAGATATCACAATGTCACTGGTGTGCTGCCATTGTAGGAGTCCTGTCCTACCAAGTAGTAACTTATAAATCTTAATTTTTGTTGTACCATTCCTACTCAGTTACCTCATTTACCTTGAGACTTTCTTGGTGTAGGAGGATACATCAGAGCTGATGTAGATGATCTAGTCAACTAGGGAACTTTTCTCAGTGAAGAGAAATGATCATAGTTAAGGCATAGATCCTCTGACCTATTATAGGTGTCTACTTTTGGATCAGAACATGTAATCTGTTCTTGCATGTATATGTCTTGCAGTAAACATCTGCATTTGGTTAGATAAATCCAATTCTAGGTTTCAAACTGTCAGACAAGACACTTTTCCTTCTAGTTATTATGTGTCTCCCCTCTCTCCCTCTTTCTCCTTTTCAAAAAAATTTTGAATTTCCAGTGGACAGGAACTTGACCTATCTTAAGCCCATAGCAACTCATCCTTCTCAAATATAATATCTGTCAAGGGAGCAATAACATTAGAACTTGTCACATCATGTCAGAACGTTGGTACACATCCTTTTCCCCTTCAGTGGCAGAAAAGAAAATCTCACTGGCTTGAGTAGTGCCAGCATTTAGTCCTACATGCTTTAGGAGAAAAGGTGGTGACTGGGATGCAAGCACCCTGAGCAAGCTCACCTGAAGTGCCATCTGGACATTCGTGGCAGCTGCTCAGAGTCCCTGCTGTGTGGGAAAGAGGAGGACCCATGTCACTTGAGCTGTCAGTTTCAAACACAGTCAACATGGAAGTGCTCAAAGAAAAGTGGTAAAGAGGATTATCTTCTTGCTTTTCTCTGTAGTGTACCCTCCAAGAAATAGAAGCAATGAAGAGCTCCTGCCAGCGCTTCCAGGACAAGCTGGATGAGATTGAACGGCACCTGATGGAACAGCAGATGCTGTTCTCCAGTGCAATGCCAGATGAAGGAAGGTAAATGGCAGCCCAATGGGCTTACCTAAATCCAAACAACAGCCCACGGACACATGCAACATGAGTTTTGCTCAGAGAAAGTCCAGCTTCTCTCTTCACTGTTAAAACCTCTTATATATGAGTACTTTGAAGGGGAAGAATGATTCATAGCTGCAGGGCAGATTTTTAGTGTGAGACTACTATGTTTTAATAGCAGTAGGAACACAGGAACAGATCTCAGTCAGCTGTAGCTTGGTCTCCTGGGTCAATGCTGGCTTCAGAGAGGGAGGTGGGAGTGATGTCTGATGGTTCAGGCATTTTAAGGCCTGTACTTAGTACTCATGATCAATGGGGTGATGATACAGGAAACTTTGAACTAGATCTTAGTGGCCTCGGCCCAGGTTCACAAGGTTTTTGGAGAACCCACAAAAAGTTACTAGGAGCTTCCAGTCTTGAGTTGCCTGAAAGTAGGGCATTTACACAATCTCTGTGCTGATGATAAACCAGAATTGATAAACCTGCCCAGATTCAAGCTGGATCTGCAATGACAATGTGTTTGATCTTACAGCTGGGATAATCAAAGAAATGCGAGTCCAGCAGACATGGGCTGTTATCTATTATTTTGTAAGGTATCATGGGTGAAAACAAGATCACAACAGAGGAAAAAATAAGCATTATCTGAGGCTGAGGAAGAGGGGGGTGTTCTCTGCTAATTCAAGTGTGCTTTTCACTGCTGTCCATACAGGGAAGAAGGCAGACACCTGCAACTCTTACGGCGAGCCGTTCGTCAGGAAGTTGCAGAGCTGGAATTTCAACTGAATGATCAAACTTGCCAGGTCAGGGAGGACATCCTTATGGTATGTTGCTCAAGCCACTGCTCTAGGCTCTGCAGGGGGATTTTAAAGTTTAAAAGTGTCCTACTATTTGGTGTTTGAAATGTTAACTCTGAGGTACATCTGTATAATCTGTATACATCTTTCAGAGCCAAAAAGAGGAGGAGTTTCTATCACAGACTTACAGTTTACACCTTTGGCTCCCTTGATGATCTTACAGGTCTTTTCCAACCTTATATGATTCTGTGATTCTCTTTCACTATGCTGCTTGAGTTCAACCACCCAGGAAACCTGCCAATACTTACAGAAGTGACTGTACTCTCCCCTGCTCTATAAAGGTCCCATGATTTCCAGAACAAAGTGACAGGCAGACAGCCTACATAATTGCTGATAAATCGTTGCTGTTCTGGTTCCTTTCTGTAATGGCTCTCCATTTGATGAGGAAAGGTAAAGAAAACATGATCAGATCAATTACTTGTCTTTGATTCTTCCCTGAAAAACTTGGGTTAGAGGGTCAGGACTGCACTGCTCACAGATGGAAGTCCATTTGGAGAGTTTCTATTAGACACTTAGATCTATCAGTTGGAATAAAATCTTTATGCCTTTGCCCTCATTTTTATGGCAACATCTCCTTTGCCAGATATGCATGTCTTCTTCGGACCATGCAGAAGCAGCAGGCATGGTTCATATACTCTTGTGTATCCTGTTTGATTCCTTTTATTATATTTTTATTACTGCAATATGCTTTTCCTTCTATTTTCTCTGCAGCAGCTGGACCAATTACTAGTAGAACAATCCCATCTGTTTTCTGAGCTTGGACTCTCTGAGTGGAAGGGAGAAAGAAAAGCCCCAAATAAACAAGAGTTTCCAGATGCTGCTGACACTGTGCATCTTCAAAGTGGGTGCTCAGAAATAGTACTCCAAAGTGCTCCAAGCAAAACCACTCCAGTAACAGGCTCAGTCCCTGCCCTGAAGCCAGGGGCACCCCCAGTGCACTTTCCTACCAGGACAACACCTGAGCCAAATTCAGCTGACTCTGGTCTGCAGGAGTTCTCCACCAGTAAAAAGGAAACAAAAGTACCTCCCCACGCTAAAATGGACCTTAAGGCATTTTTACACGATGTAAGGAGATGTTTCAGTCTCACCCTCAAGTTTTTAAGTGCAAGGGATCATTGACCTGTGATGAGGTTTTACTGTTCTGCACTCATTGCCACAGCCTAGGTCAGGACCCTTTCCCACTAAGCCATGCGTTCATCCAAAGGGATGGAGCCTGTGTTTTAGGGCACTTTCAGTCTGCACAGGCAACACAGGTAGCATTTGAACTGGACCTGCCTGGATATTTCTCAGTCAGCTGTGGCAATGATTGAGGGTCTCCAGAAAGAAGAATTTATAAATACATGGACGGTATTTGCCTGGCTTGCTTGAACTTGCAATGCAACTGTTTGACTAATTAGTATATTCAACCCTTTCCCACCATGTGAAATTAGTAATTTATGACTTCAATTTGCAGTGACAATTATCCAGTTTTACAAGGGCAGTCAAGGCAGTGAACTGTAAGGTTTGCTGTTTTTCTGAAGAAATGCAAAGTCAGCATTTCTGACTCATCTGATCTAACAACACAGCAGTAAAAAATTGCATGCTTGACCTTCTTGGTATAAAATACGCCTAAAGATCTATTAGATAATTGCCTTATCATTTATAGTCTCTTCAATCCAAGCATGTGTCTCAACTTTTGCAGGGCTGATCACTCTCTTAAATGAACAATCAGCTTTAAACTCTGCATAAACTTCATGTAAACACCAGGGGAGGGAGCAGTCTTTGTTGTAGCCTTATACTACTTTCTTTCTTTTTGCTGATATTACCACTGATATTATCAAACAGAATCAGTTTTTGGGGGGCACAAATCAAAGAATGAGAACCATAGGCAGCAAGGAACAAGGGACCGACGTATTTGAGATCACCTTTTGCATCCATTTCCTTTTAAAACAGGGAACTGAAGTATTTGAGATTGTGTTTTGTCACCTTTTGCACACATTTCCTTTTAAGACTAGTCTTGGTCATTCTCTCAGCATACAAAGAAAATAATACATTTTTCCTTTTTTTTTTTTTTTTTTCCAGTTGAAGAAATCTTTCAAAAATTCTTTAGGTAATGATTCAGCAGAAGGAAAAGACTGATGGAGGACAGACTGATGGAAATTGTTTTTAATATTGTGTCCTTTTTCCTGAAATCCACGGTATATCACAGCAAATAAAGTCAATGTTGCATTATAGAAGGTTCTGATCACAGCGGTTTCATTTGCAATGAGATAACTGGCCAGAAAGGCAGTTTTTTTTAAAGGATGTTTCAAAGAGAGCTGCCATGTAGTTTGCCCTATTGTGATTGCAGAATTTGATGTGCTCCTATTGGCAATCACATGAGATAGGGTTGTTCTTTGCAAAGGAACAGGGCTTGCTTTTGAGAAGAAACTTAAAAACCTGCAGACAGCGCAGGCGGTATCACTAGAAGGTATTTTCCTCATAGCCTGTTATTTTAGCACAGTTCTTAAATATTAAATGTCAAGTCCAAGCTACCTTGTATAGTCCTAGCTACTTTCTAGCTTTTAACTTGCTACTAACTTGCCCCTGAGTAATTAATGAGACTTCTCTCTACCCACAGTATCAAACCAGAAGCTTGCTGGCAGTGTATAGAATGTTAAACACTATTACTGATGATAATGTCTTGGATATCCTCTTCCTTTTCATATTTGCTTCACATAAATCCAATTAAAACCAAAATGAGATTAGAAACACAAGATTTTCTACATTATAAAACTTGAATCAGAATCCCAGTTCAGCTTTCTGGGGAGTACACAAAGCCTGAATTCATGCAGAAAAAGCCATGAGAAAAGACCTCTCGGGTTTGGATCACAGCAATGAAATTTGACTCATTCATTTTCAAAGCAGTGCAGTCTGTACTATTGCATTCAATTTACCACTTCCCAGACTGTGAGATGTCCTACTGGCTTGTTTGTTTAATGCTCTGGAGGGATCTTAGGTGTCATTTAGGCTTTGGTGTTGCAAATCACAGCTCTGCGAAAGGTGCAAATAGAAGTAGCATTTGCACATGTTTAGGGAGAAAATGGAGTCAAACATGCTGAGCGGCCTCGAGGCTCCCTGCACCTCCACGTTTCCACAGATGTTCAGGGTAATAAAATGATTGGGGGAGAGAAGTACATAACACAAGAACTGACAAGATCCTCCACAGCCTGCTGTGCTATGAATTTTGCTGGTTGAAATTTGCCCCTTTCCTGAGACCCCGCATGGGATTTTTACACCACTTTCCACACTATCAAGTGTATAAGAGTTTGTATGTTAAGATTTGTGATTGTGACAGTATCTTCAGGAAGCATGCAAACAGGACCAAAGCAACCCTCACTTAAGTTTTGGTGGAACAAGCAGTAAATGTGGCTTAGAATTTCCTTTCTCCTCTGTCTTACGAACTGCACTTGCAGATGTTGTAATTCAGTTTGTGGAGGAAGGCAAATAAAGAGGATGGTGAGGTCAGTGCTGAAGGTCTCCTGAAAGAGAGAATGGACAAGGTGCTTATTTACCTCAGCCACATCAGGATTGTGATTCCTCCCATGAAGCAAGATGGTTTTTTGCAAATGTCACTGCAGCATGATGCATAGAAGCTCTGTAGGTACACGATGCTGCAACCACTGTCTGCCTGTCTTATGTCCATGTGTAGATAAGATGGTATTGGGAGGTAGCAGCTCTTCTTGATTAGAAAATCACACAGGATCTCTGGCTCTATTTGAATTCTACATTTTGTATTCTCAATCAGGACCGAACATGACTCCTGCTAGCAAAACTTTAATGGCTGAATAGTCTCTAGGTGGTTGATATGTGCAACCCCATTCATCATTTCATTTTCATTAAAAAATAATCTTGTGTAAGGTATGGACAAGCTAGGGTTCCCCCATATGAGACCCTTACACACTTATAAGTACTCTTACCTTGAACTTGTTTGTATTTATAGCTAGATAACTTTTCAAGCCCTCAATGTTGCTTTACTAATTAATCTGTAACCCTGCAGTAATAAAAAATGTACCAAGAAGTGGGAAAAGGAAAAATCTTCTGATCTTTCCTAGAGCTCACTGAGTGATATTTCACTTCATGACTGCTCTAAGTATGTTACAAGGATGGCTGGACTAAGCCTCCTAATGCTGCTGGTGAAGATAGGAGTGAAAAGAAAACACACAGTACTTTTGTGATCAGGAAAGTTTAGGGGTAGCCTGGAAAGTGTGGGAGCCAGATGTGCACTAACTTAACCTCACAGTATTAGCAACCTTTTAAACTCTATCATTTAGTTTCCTTTAGGGCAGGCATAAGCAAATATGGTGGGAACCTTAATGAAAACTCCATAGAATTAATGAGATAATAACATATCTGACTGAGTATCATAATTGCTCTAGCTGGCTAGAACCATACAAATTAGCTTGCAGGCTCACAAGGCAGCAGGTCATATCTTGTGGAGGGGGGGAAGCTACGTTAATTGTGCAAAGCATTAGCACCAGGCAGTCTGCAAGTTTGAAATGTGAAGAAAACTGACCCTGTGACACTGCAGGATGACTGATGAAAAAAAAAAAAAAAGAAAAAAAGTAGGTGGAGAGATCGAAGTATTTGAGCTAAAGTAATTAAAGACAGTTTTCCTCTGCATTCCACCTCTACAAAACTATAACAGGTAAAATCATTGGACTGGTTTCACAGGACTGTTGAGACCCCACAAAGGTCCATGCAACCTAGCTCAGCCCTTCTGTGGGAAAGGGTAGGATGCAAAGGGTGTAGGTATATTACAGCTGTGTTTTTTCTCCCTGCTCCTCAGTGTTCTTTCGGCATCCTGTACCTGCAGAAACCTAAAACTGCCTCCTGAAGCCCTTTAACTCACTGTTAAAGACTCTGCACTTCTTTTGCCCTGGTCACAATTTCTGGAGTGTAAGGGCAACACAGCCTCACCAAAGCAGAAGGGAGGAATGGAAGGGGGCAGTGAGGAAAGTCAATTAAGAAATGGTTCCTTAGAAAAGACAGAAAATTCAAAACCTAATGATTGCTTTTGCTCACACTAGTTCAGTAGCAATTTGTGTCACTTGGATTTTACTTCTTTTGTCATTGTCTTTTGCCTTCACTGGTTTTCCCTGATGCCCCATAAATCTTTAAACCCTGAAGCTAAAAGAATCTGCATTGTGCACCAGCTTGAATATTGATTTTGCTAGAGAGTATAAAATCTAGAGAGATAATAAGGAAATCCATCTAAGGTACCCTGCCAAGGGCTCCCATTAGTTGCTTTACCAGGCATCAATTCAATAAACCCTCGAGAGCAGCACATGAATAAACATCAGAGCCTCTCTAGCATGTTAATGCATCAGTTGCCTAATTGTCAGTGCTGCCAACAGACTCCAAGAAAAGTGCTATCTTGGGAGTTCAGCCCCTTCTGACTTCAAGTCCAAAGCAGATTTGACACTGGCTGAGAAGAAGGCAGGGCCCAGGAGAGGGGGTGTGACAGCCAAATAACATGGGCACAGCCACTTTCATTGCAGTGCTGACCTCCTGCTGGATGCAGAGCCCCGTTCCATGAAGTCTGGGCATGCTGCCACTGAATCACATCCCAGTCCATGGGGATGACGTGCCCCAGGTCAGGCCCATGGCTTCTTCTGTGCAGGACTAGAGTTTGTGTTAGAAAAATAAAAATAAAAAAAAAGAGAGTTTCAAATTTTGGCATCAAGCAATAGGAATAAACTGGTCCTGAGCTGCCAGATCTGAATGGCGTTCTTCTCTAGAGCTGCCAGTGAGCCTGGGTGGGGGCAAGAAACTGACATCCTATTCAAGGCTCTGCCATGTGTTTTCCCTGTGACCAGGTTCCTTTTCTTTATCCTTGGGGAACTCTTATTGCTGGCACAGCTTCTTTCTGTCTTGTCTAATGAGGTTTTAAATTCCTCACAGAGAAGTTATTCTCTCCTGATGTGTTCATATGGTGCCTGGCACAATAGGGGCTTAATGTCATTTGGGACCTCTACTTGCTGCTGTGATAATAATTTTATGAGCAGCCTTTCATTAAGATCCACTGCTACTTAGGAAACAGCAGCACTGCCACTTTATAAGGCTGTTGACTGGTTTGATTCCCCATGCTGCAGAATCAAGGTTTTGATCTTCCCTAAAGAAATTGACATGGGTAAAGGAGGCAGAAATATCAACAAAAAGGACATTTTTGCTATGGAATGGGAAAAATTGGAATCAGAAGATCTGAGACTTCTAGGAATTAAAAGAATATGAAACAACACTGTTCCCACCTTGTTGGAAAGGTACATTTGAATTCATCCATCTTCATTTCATTCTTTTCCATTGTCTTTCAATGAGCACATCATTCACTCAATTAGCACGGATCACAGCCAGTGAGATGGACACAGGTGTGTCCCATTGAGGCTATTCAACCTTAATATGGGAAACATTTGTTACCATGACCGAAAATACACAACACCAGCAGCCTTTTCCTGACTTTCCTAATGCAGGACATTAGATCTTATGGTTAGTGATAGCCACAAAAGTAATGAGTAGGCAAGAAGCAGGAGAAACCAAAAGTCAGGAGCTAAAAAGTTATTTCCCCACTTCATATCCTTAGGGAGTGGGAGGGCTCCCCCTGGCCCCACTTGGGGATATTGGCACATCATCTGTTGCGTGCCAGGTGGCAAGCTCTGGTTCTTTCACCTTCAAAAGGCTTCTGCAAATACACAAACAGGTGAAATAGTCCTACTTTTCTGTGCTCTGTGCCTCCAAGGAATGGTTGCAGGAAATATTTTTAGATGGACTTCAGGATACACCTTTCACGACAAGCAGAGCTTCCTTTTCAACAGGTGACTCAAGCCAAGTTATTGTAGCCCCGCTGTGTAACAGGTTTGATGTGTGTGGGGAAAGTCTGTAGTTAAGTATTGTCTTGACTGTGACTTATTTTTTTAAATGTGTCCTGGGCTTTCTGAAGGTTTTTCTAAGTTACAGAAAGGTGAATTATGGGGAGTAAGAAATAGTTGCAGCCACAAAAAAATAGAAAAACCTAATTACTTGAAAACTAGTCTATTGTACTAGTGACACCTCTGTAATGTCCCACATAAAGTCTCCATTGCTGCCCTTAATTTTTGATCTATAAGGAATAGCAATAATAAGAAAGCAGCATTGCTTTCATTACATCAGGGAAACTGTTCCAGATTTAGGGTTACTCTAATCAGATCAGAGTATATTGGAACCAGGGTAAGTTCCTTGTATCCTTGTCCCATTTAACAAATAGCAAAGTGGAAGCAAGGGCATGTGAGTCACCCCAAACCGGGCCAGACAAACATGAGAGGTGCCTCTTTCAGGCTTGGGCTGAGATAACACATGGAGGAAAGAGAACGTGTGTGTGGCCAGGGTTGAAGGGGAACTGTAGTGAGATGTCCAGGAAAATTTGGAGCAGCTGGTGATAAAGAAATCTCATTCTGGGAGCTGGTAAATAGCCTTCTGGTGCCAGCAGGTTGTATCCAGCTGTTGCCTAGCAAGCCTGCCCTCGAAAATGGGCATGAGGATGTGCTAGCTGCCACACGAGCAGGAGGTAAACCAGGCAGCACCCTGGAAATGTAGCTGTGAATGGGACATGAAAATCTTAAAACAAGGAGTAGATGCAGAAATAAATGGAGAAAGAGCAACAGTCAGGCAGGTATAATGAAAATTAAAGACCTGGAACTAGACAAAGAAGGAATGAAGCAGATGTCTATATATGTGTAGATCTATCTGCTTAAAGGTAGCCCAAATACTAAGTAAGCCGACTTAGAAACCTGGGGAAAAAATTCACTTGCTGCTCTTCCCAGGGACAGTTATCAACACTTCAGGATCACAGACAGGCAAAAGGGTTAAGGACCATGGTCAGATCAAGAGGAATCACAGAGAAACAGTCCATTTAATGCTGAGTCCTTGGTACAGCACCCAGTGATGAAAAAGACAAGAAATAGGCTACAGGGCCAGAGTTCCTGTGAGATACAAAGAATTGTATCTTTGACAGCGGAACTAGGAAATGTTTTTTCAGAGACAACGTGCCTACTTTTTGGCAGGTTGTTCTCCTTGTGTGTCCCTCACAGCCACAACTGGGTAAGGACCATTATAGTGTCTGTTTCTGCCTGTTGCCCTTAATATTTGTGATGTTACAGAAGCACAGGAAAAGAGGTTGAGATGTATCTCTTGAGATCATCTAATCCAACAACCCACTCTAGGAGGGAGCAGGCTGCCTTTGTCTCCATTAACATGCCCAATCCTTTTTGTACCCTCCTATCATGAGTGCCCACCCATTCCTGTGGAAACAAAATCCGGAAATTTGCTGCTTGCTGTGTGAACTCTTCTGTTTTACCAGTTTTAAACTGATTCCCTACATCTGATAAATGTTCTTTAACTCTAGAATTGCAGGATTTCATGCAAAATCAGCCTGAATTCTCCTCCATCACCACTTTCCTGATTCTATAGCCCTGAGGAGCCAAAACAGAGTCCCAGCACTTTTAGTCTTTCCTCTCCAGACAGTCCCTCTGTCCCAAATCTAGCTGTATGCCAACAAAATAATAGATTCATAGAATTTCCAGGGTTGGAAGGGACCTTTAAGATCCTCTAGTTCCAAGGCTCCTGCAATGGGCAGGAACACCTCCCGCTAGATCAGGTTGCTCAGAGCCCTGCCCAACCTGCCCTTAAAAACTTCCAGGGATGGGGCTTCCACCCCCTCTCTGGGCAACCTGTTCCAGTGCCTCACCACCCTCATGGTGAAGAACTTCTTCCTAACTTCCAATCTAAATCTACCCTCCTCTAGTCTGAAACCACTCCACCTAGTCCTATCACTACCTGACAGCCTAAAAATTCCATCACCAGCTTTCTTCTAGGCCCCAAAAGGCTTCTGTTTTTAAAAATTTGTGCATTCCTTTCTGAAATGTTTACAAATTCCAGGGGATTTTCTCTTCCAGTCCAATTTACAAAACACAGTAGTTTTATTTTATCTACTAATTTCTGCTGCCGTTCTTCAGTCTCACTGTTTTTAAGAGCTGAGTCTTAAACTGGTGCCCTCTTCTATCAGATATATCGTAGAAGAGAGCTGAAAGTACTAATGAATTTTGAGCAGTCATCATAATCTTTGAACAAATGCTCCTGCTCAAGCCCTTTTTTCTCCTCTGAGCCTTTTCTCAAAGTTCAATCCTTGCCTAATACAGGCCTTTACTCAATTATAAATATTCCTCTATTGTCACTGGAAGTGTCATGGAAAACATATGGTCTCTTCTCCTTAGCAAAAGCAAGAAATAAATACATGGAAGAACAATGAGACATAGGGCCAGCAAAAGATATAGCACTAGAATGAAGACAGAAGAGGGAGAAGCACAGAGAGAGACAACTGAGAAGAAAAACAGAAAGCAGAACACAGAATCTGGTGTGCAGGTGGCTGCACACAGAAAAAGTGGGAAGCCTGGGTCTCTGTGCTATGGACCATGCTTATATGGCAGAATGGCTGTTGGGAATGGGTATTCTGTCTTTCCTGGGAATCCACAAAGAAGGCAGGGAAGGTCACAGGTGCTACTTGTCCACCTGGTGCATCTCCTGGACAGCAGACACCTATCCATGGTGAAGAAAAGCTGGAGATGGACTTCAGCAAAGCATCTGTTCAGAGTAAGTTTGCAGTTTCTGGCTAGGATGAGCACACGGATAAATTACTCTCCCCATGTGTAGTATGAACAGACATTGTTGTTGTTGTTGCTGTTTTCTCCTTAGTCTGTGGTTTTACTCCTTCATTACTTTTATTCTTTTCTTCTGCTATGGGAGGTCCACTGATAAGTTTTTTTAAAATATTGTATCTTTTCAGATTCAGTCCTTTTTTCTGCTCTGAATTGTAGCCAACCTGTCAGGTAAAGCTCCAGAGTCCACAAAGACAACCTTGGAGAGTCTCAGTGGGAATATTTAAGCAAAAGGATATGTTGGTCTTCTGCTAGGCAGCTAGCAGTGTGAGATCGCAGCAAATTCAATACAAGAGGGATAATGTTAACACAGTTAAGCATGAATTTAGGCATGTCACTGCTAATCCCTAGATTAACAAGAGGGAAGGAAATGTGTCAAAATAATAAAGTACCTATTAAACAGACTGTTGAGACAGACACTGATCCATAGTTAGCACCGATAGATGACAGAACATCGCCAGTGAAGCGTGAGCCATCATCTGGCAATGCTCTGTTCTGCAGAAACCAGACAAGTTGGGGACTTATGTCAGACTCTCTGGGGATTTCCAGACATTGAAAAAAGAAATAAGGAAAGAAATTGCAGCAGACAAATAAAGTAACAATGTTTTGAAAAAATCCTCACCTTCATTTGAGGTCTTTAGGATTTTCTTCTTTTGTTCTCTGGCTCCACAGAGGGAAGCGATGACCCAGCAGGGTACTCATAGGAACTGTGTGAAATTGCAGCCACAGTCACTGAAGCCTTTGGAGGAATAAATTAATTACTCTCTTTAGATAATACAAGGAAAGAGGATAAAGGTCTCAAAGGAAGTCAGGTAGGAACCTCAAAACTCTAAGATGGCTGGAGAGATTCTGAGACTATGTGAAACACAGGACTTTTCATGCACTAATCCCATGCTGCTTATTTAGTTTATCAGTTAATAGCATACGTGTGAAACTCCGGCTAATGTTGCTTATTAATTTTTGTTAGTGGTTATGCTGTCTAGAGGGGAAAGAAAGAGTCTATAAACTGTTTGGTTTTTTTTTAGATGCACTGGAATGAGCCTTCCATCCTCTCTGAGGGGGGACTGTGGGAGAACTGTGTTACAGCCCAGGGAGGGCAAGAGAAGGCAGACATTCGTTGGGGCCAGTGCTTTGGCTCTGCCTGACTTCTGTATGGCATGCCTGGTACCAGCAAGAGCTCAGAAATTATTAAATGAGAAAAAAGAAAAAAAAAAAAAGAGGCATGTGTGGATTTTTTTAAATTGCCTTCTGGCTTTGAGCCTCCCTGTAAGCAGGAGGTCTAGGAACTTAGCTGGGTGTGTCACTCTGTGTCTTGTTAGGAAAGTAAGTGTCATGTGGTATTATATTTCTGTGGAAGTCCAGCACATGATAAAATGAAAGAGGAAACAACCCACCTCTCTTTGTTATTGCTGAAGAAATACCTGATCACTGCCCTTTGAAGCTCTCTTCCCAGCACTCATTAGCAGAGCATCACCTTTCAGAAAAAGAAAAGGTTTTCTTCCAATCTCCTATGACACATTCTAGGAGTTTTTGTACTTCTCCTTTCTGTGCATCTATATTCAAACTTGTTTGTACTCTTCAAAAGGTTATGTATCTGTTGATAATTTGAGGTACAAACTTGATATCTGATTATTTTTATAGCTTGGGCTTTTAATTATACCACTCCAAGAGAAACATTTCAAGGATAGAGATTAATTACTTGTAATGTTGCTTCATATTTGTTATGCTGCAGATAATGGTTGTTTTAAGTAAGTGGAAACAGGTGTGTAACAATTGATTAAATTAAATTAAACAAGCAAGTAGGGAACAAAATGCACATGGCTATTTTCAAGGAGAGATATTGTAAACACTAATTAAGCAGCTGGAAATCAATAGCTACACAAAACTATTCCCTATTCACAATTTTATGATATGGAGGAAGCCCTGATGTTTTCAATCATGATACTGATATTTAAGCCTTTCTGGGGTGTAAATAAGAGGTACCCATAACAAGGCCAGCCATGGCATGGATGCTGGCAGCTGAATTTTCTTATCTTGACCCTTCCAAATCTTTCAGAGTCATAGGAAGATTGATGTAGCACCACTTTCACACGGCCAGCTGATTCCCAAAAGAGAGAGTGACTTGTCTAAAGTGCCTAACTTTCAGAACTAATTAGCAAAAATAGTCCTCCATTCACCTTCTGGCTAAAATTAAATCCTTTTATATAAAATAAGGGATGGCTAGTATCTTTCCAGTGCAGAATCACCGTGCAAGACTACCGTGAATTTGGTGTGTATATGAATAAAAAAGACTTAGAATGGGGAGAACTGTATATGCAGAACTCTCCAAAGACCTCAATATTAATTTCTGCTCTTGAGTCCCCCATTACCACTGACCTTCTTAACCAATAGATGTGCTCCTTGCAGAAGCAGAGAGAAGCTTTTGATTTTTGCAAGCAGAACCCATCTGATGGATTTTTCTACTAGTGCTAGCAGAAGTCAGCATAGGTAAGTTAGAGCAAAAAGCAATTTTCCAGTCTGTTTTGTGCGATCCTGTCCACAGGTATTTACAAAGCTCCTAACAGCTACCAGTGTTCCAGCACACAAGAAGCAACACAAGGCTGACAATAGGTGCACAGAAGATGCACAGCAGTCAACCTGCCTCATGGGGATGATTTCCCACTTCTCCCTGTGTGAATGAAGGAGTGACTTTCCTTATACTCAATAGAGCAATGACTGTGATGGCTGAGGAACAGGAACAGTCCTGCTGCTCAGACCCTGTGGTCACCAGCCCTGATTAACACATGCATTCAGAAAGCGTAGACCTGAGGTCTATAGCAGGTCATTAAAAATCATTAAAAAATCCTCTTTAAAAAAAAAAAATGTGTGCAGGGATGAGAGAGATGTAGTCTTCTCTTTTTGACCCTGTAGGCCAAGGGGAACATGAGTGATGCTGATTCAGTCTCCATCCCATGCACACCATCTCCACCTGATCCTGAACCAGGATCTGGGCATATTTTAGGGACTGGAGTGTGGTGTGTCACAGGACTTAGATGGATGCAAGCTGTCTGGATGGCTGGAGTTGTTCCATTTGACATAAATAATTAGAAATTAATTGAAACAAACTGGATTATGCCCACCCTTCTCCCTCCACATCTTCTTACTGCTATCATCTTCTCTCCCTGCTGTACTAACAGGGAAGCCACAAAAATACTATTCCTGAGGAGGGTGACTTGGAGGGGGAGCAGAAGGAGCAGAGAGGAGAGGAGGCTTTTCTCCTCTACCCTGGCTTTACAGATATACATTTGCAGCTTTTATTTCAACTTGTAAGTGTATCCAGAGATTTAAGGAGAAGGCTGGATTTACTACCAGCAGAACACTTTCAGCAGAGCCCCACATATCTGCTTTCACAAGGTGTCTGATTCTCCTTCTACTTGTATAGGAGCATTTGTGATGGTGGCTGTAGAAAGCAGGCACCCTGCTATTTCCCTTCCACAAGATCCTCATGGAGATTTTCTTGCAGCTGGAAACTCAGGGTGTGTGGTTTAAACATGCGTCATACCTTTGGTGGATGAGAATTTATATAATGAAAAGAGGGTTCAGTTCAACTTGTTTTGAAAACCTACTTGCTGGAAGATCTGTCTGCCTTTTCTGTCATATTTTATGTTAATAATTTCCTGGCCCTGCTGAATAAAAATAAGTTCTCTGTAGTCTCACTGAACCATTTTAAAAGAAAGGCAGCTCTCACCTGCCTCTTCAAAATTACCTGATATTAGCAATTATTGTTCTGATGTTTCAGCACTTATAAATAGGAAATTTACCAAAGAATGGGCATTTAATTAAACTACAGGCGAAGAAACACTTGATGGTTGGACACTGCTTAATTAAAACAGTCTTTACTAATGTCACTGGAATAGATACCACTGAATACCAGTTTCAAAAATGTTTCTCTCTCTGTGACATTACCCTGTCGTTGTTCTCTTCACACAACCCAAGTGTTCTCTCTTCACTATGATATTACTACAAAACTAAGCATTTTCCTGCTTCCCTGTGGGTCTAAATAGCCATGGTAAAAAAGAATATGCATGTGACTGCCCTCAGAGGCAGAAAACCTATCCAGTTCATTCTGATGATGTCAAAACTCTACGTGCACAATGGGAATTGTATTGCATTAGCTGATTAATCAACCAGATTTTCTGTGTATTGTGGCAATGCTCCTAATCTAATGGATGCCTCATTACAAACATCTTTCTGGTAAGGTACAAAATTTGCATTTCTGAGACAATAGAGAGTTTCACCTCCTGAGGTCCAGACTCCATTGAAGTCACTCTTCTGGGAGAGTTTCCAGTTTTTATGTTGTGTTGGGAAATTAACTTTGTGCCATCTTGGCCCCATTAAACCAGTGGGAGTTTTGCCTTGGACTGCTGTAGAATTAGGATTTTGTGCACTCTATAATAATTGAACTGGAAATTATAGGAACACAATCTTCCTTCTGCCCTATTAATGAGTTTAACAACTTGCTAGGAGCAAGCTTCTGTAGATAAGGAATCTGTGCAAGTATTTACACAAATCCCTCATGAAGCAGAGCTTATATATGTCTCGAATGAATGAAATGTAATGTACTCATGCTGGGCTCAGTGTTCAGAAGCTTGCTGCCAAACCTTCAGCTGGGCTCAAATTCACTGACATTGTAGGAAGAATGGATAAAAGGCTAATGACTAACACACCTTTTTGGTGTTAGAGTTGCAAGCTTGAAATGCAGGCACTGAAATTAAGGGCAGTTTTAGAGTTGGTTTTGGTGGAGGCAGAACTGCTGCTACAGTTTTCTTATGCTGCTACTTCCAATGTAGCTTTGTTTCTTTTTCTCCCTTTGAAATAAACTATGCTATCTGTTTTGTACCATCACCTGTGATGGAAGAGATTGTCCCAGGCAGAGGACACCATCCTGCCCTGAAAAGCAGGCAGTAACCTGCTTAGCAGTAGGAACCAAGTAAGGACTATTAGCACACTTTCTTCCTCCTCATCCTCATTGTGCTCTATGGCCTGGATTGGCAATCTGAATGTTGAGGGATGTGGGATGAAGATAAAATATAAGCCCTGTATGACTGCTGGTGTAGCAGCACTGCTATCCTTGGGGCAATATGTGATTTTTCAGGATCCACCATGGGATACAACATCCCCTTGTTTCCCCTCAGCCCCTGGCACAGCTACACTCCTCAGCAGGCACGGCCATGACAAAGGCAGCTCTCAGCTCTCTGCAAAAGGTCCTTGAACTCTGCAGGATGCTACAGTGCTCTTGCTCTGACACCTTCTCTCAGCAACATGGCACAGAAATTCTTTGTATGGATCTTTTGAGCAAGCTGTTGAGGACAGATGGGTTCAAATAAGTGAACTAGGAGATGCTTTGATTTGTTTCATTGATCAGCACAATATAGGTCACTTTAGCATCTTTATTATAGCTCCTTAATTGTGCAATTAAAAATGTTTTGTAAAAGAAATTCCATCAACAAAACAATCACAAATTATAATAGTCACACTACATATATATATTTATTTTCTGTAGGCACTGAAAATACATAAAAACAGGTGCTTTCTTCAAGAGCATATCCTGATTAGATAACTTAAGTACTCAGCCTGCCCTTATCACATTATGGCTGTCAGGCCTCCTATTGAGCCAGGCAAGAGTTTACATCAGACATCAGTCAACGACACCTAGAATGAAGTGGCAAGGATATGGCACCTAGAAAACCACTTCTGTGAACTCTCATCCTCTTTCCACTGGAAATTCTCAGGCAAATTGAGGAGATGCAGGATTTACCTTCCCTGACTCCTTTGAAAACCTTCCCATGCAGATTACTCCGCTCTTTGCTTCTTTGTTTCACACCCTAGGTCCAGAGACTTGAGCTCTGGTTTCAATCAAGCCTAATTTATTCTTCTTTTAGTGACGTGTTTACTGGATAACACATGCTGAAACATCCTTTGTCCAGAAAGTCCAGAAGTGTCCTCTCGGATGCCTACAGCTCTTCGCCATCACGCTGTGAGGCACAGACAGGTCCAGGGACAGTTGGAGTTTGCTAGTGAGTCTCCATCCGTGGGCATTTCTCACACCCATGATACTTGAAAATAGATTGCTCAAATGCATAGTTAGAAATGCTGTAATGTCATTAAGTCCCTAATGTTTTAGCAGAAAGAGCCTGCGTGTCAATGCACTGAAAGACACCAATTCTGCACCTAATTAACTAGAGGTTAGAGGTAAGGGTGAGGGAACAGGGTGCCCCAGGAAGAAGAGCAACACGACAGACTAAATGCCCCTGGAAAGGGAAAGAGAGAGACTTCTCTCAGAGAGAAAGGGCAGCTTTCATCCTAGTCCAGCTCCCACCCTTCTTCGTGCTGCATAAAAGCAATGCATTTAAAGAGAAGCACAAGTTACATGAGGGCCAGAGGTCATCTGCTACTGCTTTGTTCCAGGTCTCCCTGGAATATAATTTTCCACTACCATCTGCTACTTGTTGGATTTTTACATCTGTCTTTCCCTAAAAGTGGCCCCCCCAAGTCCCCTCTCATAAGGATCAATGAAAAAAATGGGCTGGAGTCTTTAGGAGCACCAAACTTGAAATTTTCTCCTTCATTCAAAGCCAGGTCTTTTTCTTTCCTTGTTTTCTCCTGGCATACTCCTCCTGAAGTAAGCAGAAAGACTCCATTATAGGTGAGACATATCAGAAAATGTTAAGTAATCTATCTAAATGCAAAAGCACAGGCTAATCTACAATAATTTTCTTCTTTAACATGATATACTTTTTTCTCCTGGCTGTGCACAAGGAACCTTGGCATGCCAGACTCTTGACCTAGAAAATCCCTTTGCCACTCTAAATGGGGTTATTATCTTCAGCCTTTTAGTCCTCCTTCCTGATCCCCCTAACCTTTGCAGGGGCAGCAGGAATGACTTTTGCATGAGCCATCTGTCAGGGTACATAGAAATCCCAGACTCCTCTGGGCCATAGAGACTGCTCCAGCTTCGATGGCTTTGGTCAGCAGTATAACAAACACAGATGTTTTCCTTCTTGGACCTGGAACAAACATGCTGCCTTTCAGCACATGGTAATGATTTTCCTCAAGTAAGCTTTCTGTTAAAAAACCTGAGATATCTATATGTTTGGGTTTGTGATGAATGCAACTTATTTCCCTATGTATATATTCTTAAGGGAAAACATAGATGTTTATAATAATTTGTTTGAAAAGTTAGGTGCATTGAGTACAGGTTTCAATCTATTGCACTTTTAACCTCTGCAATTTAGAGGGAAACCACCAAAGACAAGTGTTGACTGTACAAAACATGTGATTTGCTAGAAAACCACTACTGCATTGATTTATTGATTGAAATGCTCCGGCTGTAAAGTAACTCATTTAATCAACCTTTGTCTGTTTTATATTTATTACAACATTTATTAAGTGACTAAATTACTAAATTGGTCCTTACAAGACACAATTCATTCATTTCCATGTAAAATTTACTTTGGGCGTGCATGTGCATGCAGCACCTTAACATTTAGCATAAACCTGGACCAAACTTTTTTGTACTGTGCAATACACTTGC